>NC_026000.2:74709974-74856020 GCF_000442705.2 Elaeis guineensis
GTGGTTGAGTCAGCTACTGTTTGCTGCTTAGAACTCTTCCAACTCACTGCTCCACTATTCAAAGTAAAGACATACCCTGAAATGGATTTGCTATCATCTGGGTCTGATTGAAAACTAGAATCAGAGTATCCTTCTAGTTTAAGATCAGATCCACCATATATTAGAAAAATATTCTTAGTCCTTCTTAAGTACTTTAGAATATTTTTCACAACCTTCCAATGATCCTCTCCTGGATCAGCCTGAAATCTACTGGCTATGCCTAAGGCATAAGCTACATCAGGCCTGGTACATAACATAGCATACATTATTGATCCTACAGCCGAAGCATAAGGAATAGAACTCATTCTATTTCTCTCTTCAGTTGTCTTAGAAGACATCTTCTTAGAGAGATGTATGCCTTGACTCATGGATAAATAACCTCTTTTACTTTCATTCATACTGAATCTTTTTAGTATTAAGTCAATGTACTTAGACTGAGATAAGTCTAGCATCCTTTTAGATCTATCTCTATAGATCTTTATACCAAGAATATAGGATGCTTCCCCCAAGTCTTTCATGGAAAACTTATTTGATAGCCATAATTTGACTGTTTGTAACATTGGGATATCATTCCCAATAAGGAGTATGTCATCTACATACAGAACCAAGAAAACTAGGGCACTCCCACTAGTCTTCTTATACACACAAGGTTCATCCACATTTTTGATGAAGCCAAATTCTTTGATTGTTACATCAAAGCGCATGTTCCAACTCCTTGAGGCTTGCTTTAATCCATAAATGAATTTCTTAAGCCTGCATACTAGATTTGGTCTATCATTTAAGACAAAACCCTCTAGCTGTGACATGTAGACCTCCTCTTCTAGAAAACCATTCAAGAAGGCGGTCTTCACATCCATTTGCCATATTTCATAATCATAGTATACTGCTATTGCAAGCATTATCTGAATAGATTTGAGCATGGCAACAGGTGAAAAAGTTTCATCATAATCAATACCTTGTTTTTGCCTGAAACCTTTAGCTACCAATCTAGCTTTATAGGTTTCTATTTGACCATCTGCTCCAATCTTTTTCTTATAGATCCATTTGCACCCAATAGGGTTTACCCCTTCTGGTGCATCAACCAAAGTCCATACTTTGTTGGTATACATGGAGTCCATCTCGGATTTCATAGCATCCTGCCATCTGTCTGAGTCCTTACTCATGACAGCTTCTGTATAGGTCAAAGGTTCATCATTCTCAATGACTTGGGCTTCATTATTCTCAATAATGAACCCATACCTTATAGGTACATGTCGTACCCTCTCTGACCTACGATAGGAGTTATGTGTTCTAGTTCTTCTTTATTTATGTGAATATTTGGTTGAGAAATATCTATTTGTTTTTGTTGAACTTCATTAATTTTAATATTTCTCCCACTGCCTCTTTCTAGGATAAATTCTTTCTCCATGAAAGTGGCATGCCTACTTACAAATATCTTTTGTTCAGTAGGGTGGTAGAATAGATATCCTATACTATCCTTAGGGTAGCCTACAAACAAATATTTATCTGCTCTAGTATCTAGTTTATGTCCAAAATTTCTTTTGACATATGCTGAACATCCCCATATCTTAAAATATTTAAGATTGGGCTTCTTACCTCTCCATATTTCATATGGAGTGCAAGATACAGATTTAGAAGGTACTCTATTCAAGATAATTATTGCGGTCTCTAAAGCATAACCCCAGAAGGAAGTAGGTAATTCAGTGAAGCACATCATGGATCGTACCATATCTAATAAGGTATGGTTCCTCCTTTCGACTACACCATTTAATTGTAACGTATAAGGAGGTGTCCATTCAGAGATAATTCCCTTTGCTTTAAGATGGTCTAAAAATTTATTGGACAAGTATTCTCCTCCTCGATCAGATCGAAGGATTTTTATATTTTTTTCAGTTTGTTTTTCAACCATGCTTTGATACTCTTTGAATTTATCAAAGGCTTCGAATTTATGTTTCATAAGATACACATATCCAATTCTAGATAAATCATCTGTAAATATAATAAAATATGAGTATCCACCTCTGGCATGAGTTGTCATAGGGCCACATACATCTGTATGTACAAGTCCTAACAACTCGTTTGTCCTATCTCCATGTCCACTAAATGAAGTCTTGGTCATTTTACCCATGAGACATGATTCACAAGTTCCTAATGATTCACAATCATAAGAATCAAAGAACTTTTCTTTGTACAACTTGTTAATCCTAGTCTCACTAATATGACCAAGTCTACAATGCCAAAGTAAGGTATTATTTACATTATCTCTCTTACGTTTACTATTTTCATCAATATGAAAAATATTATCATTCAAGCATAGAGTCAACAAACCATTGTCAAAAATGCCATGACAAATTATTTCATTAGAAAAATTAATCGAGCAACCATTGCTCGTTACAGATATTTGATATCCTTGTTTTATCAACAAGGGTACAGATACAATATTTCTAATGATCTTAGGCATGTAATAATAATTTGTTAGCTCTAAGATCTTCCCAGAAGGAAACTTCAAGATATATGTCCCTACAGCTTCTGCTTAGATAGAATCTCCTCCAGCACCATTGAGCTCGAAGTCTCCCTTCCTCAAACTTCTAATTTTCTGCAGTCCCTGCAATGATTTGCAGATATGAAAACCACAGGCAGTATCTAATACCCATGAGTTTGAAATGACAATATTGTATGTATCTCATACATACCTTTTGGTGCATTATTTGCACCAGTCTTCACTATTGCAAGATAAGCCTTGCAATTCCTTTTCCAATGACCTGCCTTGCCGCAGTGGAAGCAGGTCGACTGTCCGGAGGTCTTCTTTTCCTTCTTTCTCTTATTTATACCACCTTTAGGGTTCAGCCTCCTTTTAGAACCCATTTTGCCTGCCTTCTTCTTGGAGATCCCATTCATAAGAAGAAGAGGAGCCTTATCCTTCTTGATATGGCTCTCTGCTATTTTGAGCATATTTAATAGCTCAGGCAAGGAAGAATTCAGTTTGTTCATGTGATAGTTCATGACAAACTGAGAAAATGATTCTGGAAGTGATTGTAGGATTAGATCCTGACTCAACTCCCCATCCATAACAAAACCTAATTGACCTAATGGAGTGATCAGGTCAATAACCATCAGAACATGGTTTTGTACGGATGATCCCTTTGTCATTCTGGCATGGAATAACTACTTAGATATCTCATATCTTGCAGTCCTACTCTGTTCTCCATAAAGCTCTTTTAAATTGAGCAATACGGAATGAGTGTCCATGCTATCATGCTGCCTCTGTAACTCATTTGTCATAGAGGCAAGTATGATACACTTAATAGTTAAAGAATCATTTTGCCACATCCTATATGTGGTTTTTTCTTCCTCTTTGGCATCCTCCCTAACTGGCTCAATGTCAGGGGTATCGAGAATGTAAGAAAGCTTCTCTTGACTAAGTACTATTTTAAGATTTCTCAACCAGTCCACATAGTTGGTACCAGTCAATTTATTTATATCCAAAATGGAGCGAAGTGAAAATGAAGAAGCCATTAATCTACATAATAAAGAATATTACATAAGCGAACAACTCAAAATGATATACACAATTAAATTAGGACTTTAATTTTATTGTGTCTCCCACTATTTTTATCAGACATCATAACCCTCTAGTATGATGTTTGAGAAAACCCTAATTGATTTTCTTAGTGGGATTGAGACCCTAATTCCTTATAAAAGATCTTGTGGTTACACAATAAACCTTTTATAAGTTTAAAGGTAGGAAACTCTTTCCTATTGCATCTCATGCAATTCTCAATAAAAAACCCTAGTCTCTAAAACATTAATAGCCTTGTGTTTACACAACGGACCATAATGTTTTAGTTAAGTAGGACCCTTCATTTTAATACAGTCAAAATAGAATATAAATGCTTTTGTGGTTACACAACAAAGTATTATACTCAAAAAAAATTACTGTAAGCATCTTGATGCGCCGGAATAATATTATGTCAGTTTTCATAATTGGTCTTGTGGTTACACAACAAACCTAATATGGTTCGTGACATAGTAATGTCCTAGCATGAAGGAAGGCCATAATATAGTGAATATAACACCGAGCATCCCAGTCAAGAATTAAATTAATCTAATCAGCCAGGTAAGTGGAAGAGAGGTGGGGGTCCCCCCGTTGCTTTCCTTAGACACCAATAAATTTTGGCCAGATCAGACAACAGAACCAATTAGAAATCACATTCTCTTTACCAATCATGAACCACATTCCTAGACACCGATTGATCAATTAGACATCATCGACTGGTTATGCTATTGGTTAATTACACTACAACTTAATATCATTTTACAGAGGATTTTTTAGGTCTCAATGCATATTTAATTTCTATATCATAATAAATACATGAATAAAAAAAATTAGCATCATAGTGAACACACTTCAATATTGTTGGGAAATGTGTCCCAAAAAGCCAATCATCAAGCTGTTGACGGTTGAGCAACCAAGTATTGTAATTGATTTGTTAATAAATAAAATATTTTTGGCATTTTCATCATAAATTTTCATCTTCTAATGAACTTCGTTGTTATGATGAAGTCCTTAGGACTATTTAAGTTCGATAAAGAGAAGATTTATCGATTAGTCCTTAAAATTATTCACGACCAAATGATAGGCTGTTAATAAGGATGACAGCTTCTATCGAGCATAGGTCGCTGTAGGCCATATGGGTTGGTTGTCCTTTTAACCAAGGAGTGTGGAGACACTGGTATGGCATACAGGTGAGATGTAAGGGTACATCGTCATTGAACGTGACCAACTCCAGAGCATTCTGTTGTCAAGAATGTCTCTGATGGGATATAGGTATAAGTGTCCCTTAGACCTGAGATCGTCTCAGTGACTTGCAAGCAACTCACTGTGCTTTGGTACTGGACTAACTGAATTTTTAATTCAGGGATGGAAGGCTTCTGGGCACAGTCAAGTACTTGCAAAGTCAGAGTGTGATCGAGATGAGATTGACCACTCCAAGAGTTGGAGAAGAATGAGTCGCTGTATTTCAATTTAGCAAAACCTTGGCCAGGGTAATCCATCAGATGGATTTGATATTTTGAAATACAATGTGGACAACCTGATCAGAGTTGATAGTTGAACTCTGGGGTGTCCTATGATCATTTTGATCAAGGGGATGAATTATATGAAAACTATATCCGCATGGGTTCTAAGGATGTTGTTCTACACATTCGACCTATCCGGTCGTCGGGTACCATTGCTAGATGGTCACTTCGATTGGTATAAGAATTTGTTCCTATGCTACCAACTTAGGTTCGAACCTATGAGGTCACACATATTAGAGTTCATGATTCGATCGGATGGTTGATCAACGATTAAGAATCGTTCTAGGGTTAAATGATCAATAGGATTGACATTTAACCCAGTGCAAGTGTTGCAGGAGGATCTATTAGCAATTCGATTGCTGATTGGCTTAATTTGATTAAGCCAATGGATTGAGATTAAGTCTAATTAAATATAATTTAATTACATTTAGTTTGGGCTTGATTGGATCAAGTCCAATTGGTTTATTGGATAAGCCAAGTGCAAGGAAAAACTAGTCCTAGTTCAACTAGGATTTGGGTCAATCTAATTTCTAATTTGATTAGAAAATTAAATCAGATTTAAATTAATTTAATCTGATTAAATTAGGTTCTTAATTGAGTTAAGACCTATTTTAATTAGGTTGATCTAATTTTGATTTGATTTGGTTTGGGAAACCAAATTAAAACAAGTCATAAGACAGAATCCTAGTAAGACTAGGATTCCACCTTGCGCCACATAAGCCTTCTCCACGCCCTCTCTCTTATTCAACGCCAATCTCCACTTATTTTGTGTGACAAAAGCCCTCTCCCAGATCTCTCCCACGTTCACAAAAGGTCTCCTCTCTTCTTTCTTACATGGAAGGTGGTTTGGATCAAATCTAAAAGGAATAAGTTTGGATTTCGAATTCTATGAGATAGAGTTTTAGAAATCCAAAACTCTTTCAATTTTGCACCGAATTTATCCAATTTTTTTTTGAAATTTTCATAGATTTTAGGGTATATATTGTGAACCCTTTTCTGGTGATCCATGTATAAAAATATGAAGGAGGTGCTCAAGAGTTGGGCGTCCCTTAACTTGCCATGTTTGGATAAGCCTTGACTAGGTGTTTGACCTAGACAAGGACTCTATCATATCTCTCTATATAAGATGAGTTTCTTTATGAAATTTTAGGGAAAGTCAGAGATTTGATAGACCTTTGTTTCATCCAAAAATTAGAGAGAAATACCTTTGGGTCGTGGAGATATAAAAGACACAAGTTTGGGTGTCTAGAGAGAAAAATGTGAAGAAGAAGAGGGTCTTCTTCTAGGGTTTTTGTTTTCATATCTTTCCTTCCTCCATCTTGAGTTTCCTGAGAGCATCTCAGATCTGAAACTCCTCCTTCTACTTTCCATCTTTGGAAGAGTCTAAATCAAGAAGAAGGAGGCACCTGATCAACCATCAAAGAAGGATCAGCGCAGTACTAGCATACTGTGCTGATTTCCTGAAGCAGGACTTCTGATCGAGATTCGTGGGCTCGTGTGGACGACTCCTAGAGGTCGGACGCATGTACAGCTTGCAACATCATCCTCAAGCTCAGATCAACAAGGTTAGAACGTCTAACTTGCAAGGTAATAGTTCTGATCTATTGTTTAATACATACATTAGATGTAGTATAGAAACATGTTGATATAATCAACATGTAGTTCATGCTATATTTATATATTTTAATTTTTGATTTAATGCTATGTAATAATCATGTAATAGGATCTTAGATCTATGGATTTTTTGATTTTAAAAAATAAATTTTGATTTATTTTAGTCTTCCGCTGTATGATCTTGAAAAAGTTTCAAGATCTAACCCAGAAACCCTAGATATGGTTTCTAAAAATATGACAAAGCAACATTCCATAATTATATACATCATATTTTAATTATGAAATAATAAATATGATCTCATCATATAGCATCATAGTGAACACAATTCAATATGACAAAGCAACATTCCATAATTATATACATCATATTTTAATTATGAAATAATGAATATGATCTCATCATATAGTATCATAGTGAACACAATTCAATATGACAAAGCAACATTCCATAATTATATACATCATATTTTAATTATGAAATAATGAATATGATCTCATCATATAGCATCATAGTGAACACAATTCAATATGACAAAGCAACATTCCATAATTATATACATCATATTATAACATAAATAATGATCATATCATATTTATAAGATTGCCTTTAAATCATTAACATATCATCATATGATTTAATTCTAACAAGATTGCTCTGATACCACTGAAAGGTTTTAATACAATGGCGGAAGCATGGATTTCAAAACAATTATTATGAAATCATAAAATTAAAATCTAACTCCAAGATCACCTTATCAAAAATTATACCATATAATATGCATTAATATCAAATAAAAGATATAGAAACATGCCTCTTATCGCTAAACCCTGATTTGTGCTTAGTTGCCGGCAGCAATCTGTTTGAGTTTCCACCAGGTGCTCACGTGTTCACCCTCCAACATTGATCCACACGAGGACTCAATCAACTCTCTAGCACTTATTAGAAAATACTCTATAATTAAATTTTAATTTATCAAAATTTAAATTTAATTTGGGCAGAACCTCCTTTCTTGGGTTTGCTGTCACACTGTTGGACCTTTTCTTCCCTTTCTTTCTTGCTCCTTGTCTCCTTAATTTTTATTCCAATTCTCTAAGCCTTTTGGAAGATTTCTTGTCCTTTATCAGGATCTTATCTAGGCTAGAGAGAAGGAATAAAGAAAATTGGACAAGCAGAGCCTCTTGTAAGAAAGAAAGAAGATTTCTGAATACCCGAGACTCCTCGGCGTGCACCCCTATTTATATTGCACGTAAAGGTGCAATCCAAAACATCTCACGCCCTCTTACAAATTATCTCATGCCTCTTGTCTATTTCTCATGCCCCATAAGTTAAGAAATGCCATGTGTACATCAAAATTGGGTTGAAGAGACGCCTTATTTCAGAAAGACTCTTCGATCTTAACTTACGGTGTTCAGATGAGAAGTCACGAAGCTTCTCTTATTGGCGCCATCAACCCATGCTTTTGGATCTGGAAGGAAGCCCATCCAATGGCCAAGATATATGGCACCAATTTGAAGAATGGCGCAAGAGATTAATGGGCGTGGATAATTTAAAACTTATCTCCCCATTTGAAATTTCAAAGGGGCGCTTCCAAGAGGTGGCGCATGGATTTAATCCTTATCCTTTTCTTAATTCTTCTACGATGAGTTTAATACTCAGAAGGACTCTTAGGCAGCTCCTAAGACATCTGAAATACATTCGTAGAACAAAGGTTATGGAGAAAAATAGGATAGACCTTATCTAAAGGTGGCACCAACTCCATCCATGCGCCATGTGGCTCATGCGCATGGATTTAAATCCACATGCCAAGAGAGAGACTCTTAGGCATGTGGTTCCCTGGTTTTTGGCATCCAACAGCATGCCCAATTAAAACACTTCAAACCCACTTCAAGACCAAATCCAATTTGGCTCAAATTGATTCTAAATTAGCCCAAATCAGAACCCGATTCGAATTCGATTCGAATCTAAATGCTAGGGTTTGCAACATGTGCTAGCATGTTCAACTTGCAAACATGGTTTAATCAAATTAAACCCATGATCAATTCTCTTTGTGTGTGACCCATTGGGTTCCACATCTAGCCAGCAGTGAGTCCAGGTGTAATTTAAACTAATTTGGTTAGAACACAATCTAGCCGATTTAGGTCAAATCAAGCTGAACCATTTTGATCAATCAGAATAGCTTTTAATTAATGATCGAATTAAACTCTTTAATTTGATCAAACTCACAAGACATGATTGACATCTAGCAATGTATCATGTCTACCTGGTAGATATGGAATTTTGATGGAAATACTAAAAATACCCTTCAGTGAAAATTACCGTGCAACTTGATCTTACGATCATCCTGCATCCCGAATATAAGTTTGGGTATGGAAAAATGTCAAACCTAATTTTATATTCATATTTCTCTTGATCAAATAATAATGATTTGATTTATAAAATATTAGAAACCATTTCTAATTTTTTCATAATGCTTTGATCAAAGTCTTCCTGAATCATTATTTGATTGAAGCAGATAGGATGCGATCTCCTCTTACTAGGAGCGATCGTTTCCATATTGACCTACTCACAACCTTCATAAGCAATCCATCATATCCAGAACATTCCATACATGATTAAATCATGAATGAGTATGATCCAAAATATGGATTCATGCTTATAAGGTTCTATGGCAGTCTCAGGTCAAAAGATTTACATGCACAATTCCCACTATAAGAAAAAATCTGTTGACATGTAGATAAGACTCCATCATATATTCTTTAATTGGATCAATTCAGTGAATTCATTCTCTAATGAACACTTACATCCTTATATTAGTGTCATACACATGTAATTGTGAGATTAATTACCCTCTCTGTCGAGCATACACAGGATGTACCAGTCTTATCGGAAACATTGATCCCCTACTCAACGTTCCATCGATTAGGAATATTTAAAATTAGAGTTTTAAGGTTTTAGATTCACTTGGTATGATCGCATCATAACCCTAAAACCATAGCCCTAATTTATGGGGTTCATCAAAATAAGATGCAGCATATGATGAACTAAATGCCTTTATTTATTTAAAACATCAGTACATGAGTTGTCGGGAGACAAAAAATATCCATCTATTTATACATTTTGATTGGCTTATAGAGCATATTCCTTTCATTAATCATGTACGGGATGTTCTGGATATGATGGATTGCTTATGAAGGTTGTGAGTAGGTCAATATGGAAACGATCGCTCCTAGTAAAAGGAGATCGCATCCTATCTGCTTCAATCAAATAATGATTCAGGAAGACTTTGATCAAAGCATTATGAAAAAATTAAAAATAGTTTCTAATATTTTATAAATCGAATCATTATTATTTGATCAAGAGAAATATGAATATAAAATTGAGTTTGACATTTTTCCATACCCAAACTTATATTCGGGATGCAGGATGATCGTAAGATCAAGTTGCATGGTAATTTTCACTGAAGGGTATTTTTGATATTTCCATCAAAATTTCATATCTACTAGGTAGACATGATACGTTGCTAGGCATCAATCATGTCTTGTGAGTTTGATTGAATTAAAGAGTTTAATTTGATCATTAATTAAAAGCTGTTCTGATTGATCAAAATGGTTTAGCTTGATTTGACCTAAATCGGCTAGATTGTGTTCTAACCAAATTAGTTTAAATTGCACCTGGACTCACTGCTGGCTAGATGTGGAACCCAATGGGTCACACACAAAGAGAATTTATCATGGGTTTAATTTGATTAAACCATGTTTGCAAGTTGAACATGCTAGCACATGTTGCAAACCCTAGCATTTAGATTCGAATCGAATTCGAATCGGGTTCCGATTTGGGCTAATTTAGAACCAATTTGAGCCAAATTGGATTTGGTCTTGAAGTGGGTTTGAAGTGTTTTAATTGGGCTTGCTGTTGGGTACCAAAAACTAGGGAACCACACACCTAAGAGTCTCTCTCTTGGCATGTGGATTTAAATCCATGCGCATGAGCCACATGGCACATGGATGGAGTTGGCGCCACCTTTAGATAAGGTCTATCCTATTTTTTCTCGTAACCTTTATTCTACGAATGTATTTCAGATGTCTTAGGAGGCACCTAAGAGTCCTTCTGAGTATTAAACTCATTGTAGAATAATTAAGAAAAGGGATAAGGATTAAATCCATGCACCACCTCTTGAAAGTGCCCTTTTGAAATTTCAAATGGGGAGATAAGTTTTAAATTATCCACGCCCCTTAATCTCTTGCGCCATTCTTCAAGTTGGCACCATCTATCTTGGCCATTGGATGGGCTTCCTTCGAGATCCTAAGGCATGGGTTGATGGCGCCAATAAGAGAAGCTTCGTGACTTCTCATCTGAACACCGTAAGTTAAGATCGAAGAGTCTTTCTGAAATAAGGCGTCTCTTCAACCCAATTTTGATGTACACATGGCATTTCTTAACTTATGAGGCATGAGAAATAGACAAGAGGCATGAGATAAATTACAAGAGGGCATGAGATGTTTTGGATTGAACCTTTACGTGCAATATAAATAGGGGTGCACGCCGAGGAGTCTCGGATATTCAGAAATCTTCTTTCTTTCTTACAAGAGGCTCTGCTTGTCCAATTTTCTTTAATCCTTCTCTCTATCCTAGATAAGGTCCTGATAAAGGATAATAAATCTTCCAAAAGGCTTAGAGAATTGGAATAAAAATTAAGGAGACAAGGAGCAAGAAAGAAAGAGAAAAAAAGATCCAACAGTGTGACAGCAAAGCCAAGAAAGGAGGTTCTACCCAAATTGCATTTAAATTCTGATCAATCAGAATTTAATTATAGGGTATTTTCTAATAAGTGCTATAGAGTTGATCGAGTCTTCGTATGGATCAACGTTGGAGGGTGAACATGTGGGCACCTGGTGGAAACCCAAACAGATTGCTGCCGGCAACTAAGCACAAATCAGGGTTTAGGGATAAGAGGTATGTTTCTATATCTTTTATTTGATATTAATGTATATTATATGGTTTAATTTCTGATAAGATGAACTTGGAGTTAGATTTTATTTTTATGATTTCATAATAATTGCTTTGAAACCCGTGCTTCCGCCATTGCATTAAAACCTTTCAGTGGTATCAGAGCCACCTTGTTAGAATTAAATCATATGATGATATGTTAATGATTTAAAGGCAATATTATAAATATGATATGATCATTATTTATGTTTTAATATGATATTAATATGATGAGATCATATTCATTATTTCATAATTAAATCTTGATGTATATAATTTTGGAATGTTGCTTTGTCATATTGAATTGTGTTCACTATGATGCTATATGATGAGATCATATTCATTATTTCATAATTAAAATATGATGTATATAATTATGGAATGTTGCTTTGTCATATTAAATTGTGTTCACTATGATGCTATATGATGAGATCATATTCATTATTTCATAATTAAAATATGATGTATATAATTATGGAATGTTGCTTTGTCATATTGAATTGTGTTCACTATGATGCTATATGATGAGATCATATTTATTATTTCATAATTAAAATATGATGTATATAATTATGGAATATTGCTTTGTCATATTGAAGTGTGTTCACTATGATGCTAATTTCTTTTATTCATGTATTTATTATGATATAGAAATTAAATATGCATTAAGACCTGAAAAACCCTCTGAATAATGATATTAAGTTGTAGTGTAATTAACCAATAACAGAACCAGTCGATGATGTCTAATTGATCAATCGGTGTCTAGAAAAGTGGTTCATGATTGGTAAAGAGAATGTGGTTTCTAATTGGTTCCGTTGTCTGATCTGACCAAAATTTATTGGTGTCTAAGAAAAGCAACGGGGGGACCCCCACCTCTCTTCCACTTACCTGACTGATTAGATTAATTTAATTCTTGACTGGGATGCTCGGTGTTATATTCACTATATTATGGCCTTCCTTCATGCTAGGACATTACTATGTCACGAACCATATTAGGTTTGTTGTGTAACCACAAGACCAATTATGGAAACTGACATAATATTGTTCTGATGCATCGAGATGCTTACAGCAATTTTTGAGTATAATGCTTTGTTGTGTAACCACAAAAGTATTTATATTCTATTTTGACTGTATTAAAATGAAGGGTCCTACTTAACTAAAACATTATGGTCTGTTGTGTAAACACAAGGCTATTAATGTTTTAGAGGCCAGGGCTTATTATTGAGAATTGCATGAGATGCAATTGGAAAGAGTTTCCTACCTTTAAACTTATAAAAGGTTTGTTGTGCAACCACAAGATCTTTTATAAGGAATTAGGGTCTCAATCCCACTAAGAAAATTAATCAGGATTTTCTCAAACATCATACTAGAGGGTTATGATGTCTGATAAAAATAGTGGGAGACACAATAAAATTAAAGTCCTAATTTAATTGTGTATATCATCTTGAGTTGTTCGCTTATGTAATATTCTTTATTATGTAGATTAATGGCTTCTTCACTTTCACTTCGCTCCATTTTGGATACAAATAAATTGACTGGTACAAACTATGTGGACTGATTGAGAAATCTTAAAATAGTACTTAGTCAAGAGAAGCTTTCTTACATTCTCGATACCCCTGACATTGAGCCAGTTGGGGAGGATGCCACAGAGGAAGAAAAAACCACATATAGGATGTGGAAAAATGATTCTTTAACTGTCAAGTGTATCATACTTGCCTCTATGACAAATGAGTTATAGAGGCAGCATGATAGAATGGACACTCATTCCATATTGCTCAATTTAAAAGAGCTTTATGGAGAATAGAGTAGGACTGCAAGATATGAGATATCTAAGCAGTTATTCCATGCCAAAATGACAGAGGGGTCATCTGTACAAAACCATGTTTGATGGTTATTGACCTGATCACTCGATTAGGTCAATTAGGTTTTGTTATGGATGGGGAGTTGAGTCAGGATCTAATTCTGCAATCACTTCCAGAATTATTTTCTTAGTTTGTCATGAACTATTATATGAACAAACTGAATTCTTCCTTGCCTAAGCTGTTAAATATGCTCAAAACAGTAGAGAGCCATATCAAGAAGGATAAGGCTCCTCTTCTTCTTGTGGATGGGATCTCCAAGAAGAAGGCAGGCAAAAGGGTTCTAAAAGGAGGCTGAACCCTAAAGGTGGTATAAATAAGAGAAAGAAGGGAAAGATGACCTCTGGATAGTCGACTTGCTTCCACTGCGGCAAGGCAGGTCATTGGAAAAGGAATTGCAAGGCTTATCTTGCAACAGTGAAGACTGGTGCAAATAATGCACCAAAAGGTATGTATGAGATATATACAATATTATCATTAAATTCTTCCATATCAAACTCATGGGTATTAGATACTGCCTGTGGTTTTCATATCTGCAAATCATTGCAGGGGCTGCAGAAAATTAGAAGTTTGAGGAAGGGAGACTTCGAGCTCTATGGTGCTGGAGGAGATTCTATCCAAGCAGAAGCTGTAGGGACATATATCTTGAAGTTTCCTTCTGGGAAGATCTTAGAGCTAACAAATTATTATTACATGCCTAAGATCATTAGAAATATTGTATCTGTACCCTTGTTGATAAAACAAGGATATCAAATATCTGTAACAAGCAATGGTTGCTCGATTAATTTTTCTAATGAAATAATTTGTCATGGTATTTTTGATAATGGTTTGTTGACTCTATGCTTGAATGATAATATTTTTCATGTTGATGAAAATAGTAAACGTAAGAGAGATAATATAAATAATACCTTACTTTGGCATTGTTGACTTGGTCATATTAGTGAGACTAGGATTAACAAGTTGTACAAAGAAAAGTTCTTTGATTCTTATGATTATGAATCATTAGGAACTTGTGAATCATGTCTCATGGGTAAAATGACCAAGACTTCATTTAGTGGATATGGAGATAGGACAAACGAGTTGTTAGGACTTGTACATACAGATGTATGTGGCCCTATGACAACTCATGCCAGAGGTGGATACTCATATTTTATTACATTTACAGATGATTTATCTAGGTTTGGATATGTGTATCTTATGAAACATAAATCCGAAGCCTTTGATAAATTCAAAGAGTATCAAAGCATGGTCGAAAAACAAACTGAAAAAAGTATAAAAATCCTTCGATCTGATCAAGGTGGAGAATACTTGTCCAATGAATTTTTAGACCATCTTAAAGCAAAGGGAATTATCTTTGAATGGACACCTCCTTATACGCCACAATTAAATGGTGTAGCCGAAAGAATGAACCGTACCTTATTAGATATGGTATGCTCCATGATGTGCTTCACTGAATTGCCTACTTCCTTTTGGGGTTATGCTTTAGAGACTGCAATAATTATCTTGAATAGAGTACCTTCTAAATCTGTATCTAGCACTCCATATGAAATATGGAGAGGTAAGAAGCCCAATCATAAATATTTTAAGATATGGGGATGTTCAGCATATGTCAAAAGAAATTTTGGACATAAACTAGATACTAGAGCAGATAAATATTTATTTGTAGGATATCCTAAGGATAGTATAGGATATCTATTCTACCATCCTACTGAACAAAAAGTATTTGTAAGTAGGCATGCCACTTTCATGGAGAAAGAATTTATCCTAGAAAGAGGCAGTGGGAGAAATATTGAAATTAATGAAGTTCAACAAAAATAAATAGATATTTCTCAACCAAATATTCACATAAATAAAGAAGAACTAGAACACATAACTCCTATCCATAGGTCAGAGAGGGTACGACATGTACCTATAAGGTATGGGTTCATTATTGAGAATAATGAAGCCCAAGTCATTGAGAATGATGAATCTTTGACCTATACAGAAGCTGTCATGAGTAAGGACTCAGACAGATGGCAGGATGCTATGAAATTCAAGATGGACTCCATGTACACCAACAAAGTATGGACTTTGGTTGATGCACCAGAAGGGGTAAACCCTATTGGGTGCAAATGGGTCTATAAGAAAAAGATTGGAGCAGATGGTCAAATAGAAACCTATAAAGCTAGATTGGTAGCTAAAGGTTTCAGGCAAAAATAGGGTATTGATTATGATGAAACTTTTTTACCTGTTGCCATGCTCAAATCTATTCAGATAATGCTTGCAATAGCAGCATACTATGATTATAAAATATGGCAAATGGATGTGAAGACCGCCTTCTTGAATGGTTTTCTAGAAGAGGAGGTCTACATGTCACAGCCAGAGGGTTTTGTCTCAAATGACAGACCAAATCTAGTATGCAGGCTTAAGAAATCCATTTATGGCTTAAAGCAAGCCTCAAGGAGTTGGAACATCCACTTTGATGTAACAATCAAAGAATTTGGCTTTATCAAAAATGTGGATGAACCTTGTGTGTATAAGAAGATTAGTGGGAGTGCCCTAGTTTTCTTGGTTCTGTATGTAGATGACATACTCCTTATTGAGAATGATATCCCAATGTGACAAATAGTCAAATTATGGCTATCAAATAAGTTTTTCATGAAAGACTTGGGGAAGCATCCTATATACTTGGTATAAAGATCTATAGAGATAGATCTAAAAGGATGCTAGGCTTATTTCAGTCTAAGTACATTGACTTAATACTGAAAAGATTCAGTATGAATGAAAGTAAAAGAGGTTATTTACCCATGAGTCAAGGCATACATCTCTCTAAGAAGATGTCTCCTAAGACAACTGAAGAGAGAAATAAAATGAGTTCTATTCCTTATGCTTCGACTGTAGGATCAATAATGTATGCTATGTTATATACCAGGCCTGATGTAGCTTATGCCTTAGGCATAGCCAGTAGATTTCAGGCTGATCCAAGAGAGGATCATTGGAAGGCTGTGAAAAATATTCTAAAGTACTTAAGAAGGACTTAGGATATTTTTCTCATATATGATGGATCTGATCTTAAACTAGAAGGATACTCTGATTCTAGTTTTCCATCAGACCCAGATGATAGCAAATCCATTTCAGGGTATGTCTTTACTTTGAATGGCGGAGCAGTGAGTTGGAAGAGTTCTAAGCAGCAAACAGTAGTTGACTCAACCACAGAGACAGAATACATAGCTGCAAGTGAAGCCGCCAAGGAAGCTATCTGGATGAAGAAGTTCATCACTGAATTGGACGTTGTTCCTGAGATTGAGAACCCAGCACCACTTTATTGTGATAATACTGGAGCAGTTGCTCAAGCAAAGAACCCAGGTCTCACCATAAATCCAAGCACATTTTGAGATGCTTCCATCTCGTTCGTGAAATAATTGAAAGACAAGATGTTATTATTGAATGAGTAGACACAAAGAACAACATAGCGGATCCATTCACTAAAGCTTTACCACAGCAGCAATTCGATCGCCATCTCGATTGTATGGGGTTGAAATATAAGGGAGATTGGCTTTAGTGCAAGTGGGAGATTGAAAGGAATATGCCCTATAAGTCAATCAAAATGTATAAATAGATGGATATTTTTTGTCTCCCGACAACTCATGTACTGATGTTTTAAATAAATAAAGGCATTTAGTTCATCATATGCTGCATCTTATTTTGATGAACCCCATAAATTAGGGCTATGGTTTTAGGGTTATGATGCGATCATACCAAGTGAGACCTAAAATCTTAAAACTCTAATTTTAAATATTCCTAGTCGACGGAACATTGAGTAGGGGATCAATGTTTCGGTAAGACTGGTACATCCTGTGTATGCTCGACAGAGAGGGTAATTGATCTCATAATTACTTGTGTATGACACTAATATAAGGATGTAAGTGTTCATTAGAGAATGAATTCACTGAATTGATCCAATTAAAGAATATCTGATGGAGTCTTATCTACATATCAACAGATTTTTTCTGATAGTGGGAATTGTGTATGTAAATCTTTTGACCTGAGACTGCCATAGAACCTTATAAGCATGAATCTAATTTTGGATCATACTCATTCATGATTTAGTCATGTACGAGATGTTCTGGATATGATGGATTGCTTATGAAGGTTGTGAGTAGGTCAATATGGAAACGATCGCTCCTAGTAAGAGGAGATTGCATCCTATCTGCTTCAATCAAATAATGATTCAGGAAGACTTTGATCAAAGTATTATGAAAAAATTAGAAATGATTTCTAATATTTTATAAATTGAATCATTATTATTTGATCAAGAGAAATATGAATATAAAATTAGGTTTGATATTTTTCCATACGCAAACTTATATTCGTGATGCAGGATGATCGTAAGATCAAGTTGCACGGTAATCTTCACTGAAGGGTATTTTTGATATTTCTACCAAAACTCCATATCTACCAGGTAGACATGATACGTTGCTAGACGTCAATCATGTCTTGTGAGTTTGATCGAATTAAAGAGTTTAATTTGATCATTAATTAAAAGCTGTTTTGATTGATCAAAACGGTTTAGCTTGATTTGACCTAAATCGGCTAGATTGTGTTCTAAACAAATTAGCTTAAATTGCACCTGGACTCACTGCTGGTTAGATGTGGAACTCAATGGGTCACACACAAAGAGAATTGATCATGGGTTTAATTTGATTAAACCATGTTTGCAAGTTGAACATGCTAGCACATGTTGCAAACCCTAGCATTTAGATTCGAATCGAATTCGAATCGGGTTCCGATTTGGGCTAATTTAGAACCAATTTGAGCCAAATTGGATTTGGTCTTGAAGTGTGTTCGAAGTGTTTTAATTGGGCTTGCTGTTGGGTGCCAAAAACCAGGGAACCACATGCCTAAGAGTCTCTCTCTTGGTGTGTGGATTTAAATCCATGCGCATGAGCCACATGGCGCATGGATGGAGTTGGCGCCACCTTTAGATAAGGTCTATCCTATTTTTTCCCGTAACCTTTATTCTATGAATGTATTTCAGATGTCTTAGGAGGTGCCTAAGAGTCCTTCTGAGTATTAAACTCATCATAGAAGAATTAAGAAAAGGGATAAGGATTAAATCCATGTGCCACCTCTTGAAAGTGCCCCTTTGAAATTTCAAATGGGGAGATAAGTTTTAAATTATCCACGCCCCTTAATCTCTTGCACCATTCTTCAAGTTGGCACCATCTATCTTGGCCATTGGATGGGCTTCCTTCCAGATCCAAAGGCATGGGTTGATGGTGCCAATAAGAGAAGCTTCGTGACTTCTCATCTGAACACCGTAAGTTAAGATCGAAGAGTCTTTCTGAAATAAGGCATCTCTTCAACCCAATTCTGATGTACACATGGCATTTCCTAACTTATGGGGTGTGAGAAATAGACAAGAGGCATGAGATAAATTGCAAGAGGGTGTGAGATGTTTTGGATTGCACCTTTACGTGCAATATAAATAGGGGTGCACGCCGAGGAGTCTCGGATATTCAGAAATCTTCTTTCTTTCTTACAAGAGGCTCTGCTTGTCCAATTTTATTTATTCCTTCTCTCCAGCCTAGATAAGGTCCTGATAAAGGACAAGAAATCTTTCAAAAGGCTTAAAGAATTGGAATAAAAATTAAGAAGATAGGGAGCAAGAAAGAAAGGGAAGAAAAGGTCCAACAGTGTGACAGCAAAGCCAAGAAAGGAGGTTCTGCCCAAATTGCATTTAAATTCTGATAAATTAGAATTTAATTGCAGAGTATTTTCTAATAAGTGCTAGAGAGTTGATCGAGTCCTCGTGTGGATCAACGTTGGAGGGTGAACACGTGGGCACCTGGTGGAAACCCAAACAGATTGCTGCCGGCAACTAAGCACAAATCAGGGTTTAGCGATAAGAGGTATGTTTCTTTATCTTTTATTTGATATTAATTCATATTATATGGTTTAATTTCTGATAAGGTGATCTTGGAGTTAGGTTTTATTTTTATGATTTCATAATAATTGCTTTAAAATCCGTGCTTCCGCTATTGCATTAAAACCTTTCATATCCTCAAAAAGATATTGAAAGATTCGTGAAACATATCATGGATCGCACCATATCTAATAAGATGTGACTCTTCCTTTCCGTAATTCTATTTAATTATGGAGTATAAGGGGATGTCCATTGAGAGAGTATTTTATTTTATTTTAAATAATCAAGAAATTCACTAGACAAGTATTCTCTTCCTCGATCAGATCGAAGAGCTTTAATACTTTTATCAGTTTGTTTCTCAACCATTCTTTGATACTCTTTAAATTTGTCAAAGGCTTCAGATTTGTGTTTTATTAAATACATATGTCCAAACCTAGACCTATCATCAGTAAATATGATGAAGTAAGAGTACTCACCTCTAGCTTGAGTCGACATTGGACCACATACATCAGTATGTACAAGGTCCAAAATGTCACTCGTCTTTTCTCCATATCCAGTAAATAGAATCTTGATCATTTTTTTATGAGGAAAGATTCATAAGTTTCATATGAATCATAATCATAAGAATCAAAAAAATTATCTTTGAATAACTTATTAATTCTTGACTTATTTATATGGCCAAATTGGTAATGCCAGAGGTATGTGACATTCACATCCTTTCTCTTTTTTTTCTTCATATTATCAAAATGAAGTACATTATCATTAAGTAAGAGCAACAAAAGATCATTATCAACATAAGTACTCCCATGATATTCATTAAAAAAATATATAGAACAATCACTATTCTTTATATTTATTTTAAAATTTTGTTTCAATAATAATGGTACAGAAATAATATTTCTAACAACATTTGAAATATAAGGATAGATCTTCAGTTCTAAAATTTTGCCCGAAGGCAACTCCAAAATCCTAGTTCTTATGACTTCTATCTGAATGGACTCTCCATTAATGCCAAATAGCTCAAAGTCATCTTTATTCAAACTATTTATTTTCTATAGATCCTGCAATAATTTGCAAAGATGTGAGCCACAGATGGTATTCAATACCCAAGAATCTGACATTGAAGTACTTAGTGATAAATTAGTTTGTATCACATACAAATCTTTAGCAACATTTGCTGATTTCATGATTGTAAGGTACTCCTTGCAATTTTTCTTCCAGTAGCCCTCCTTGCCACAGTAATAGCAAGTACCTTTGGCGGAGACCTTCTTCGCCTTCTTCTTGGAAATGCTAGTCTTAGAGTTCATCTTTTTCTTAGAACCTTTCTTTGTCTTCTTCTTGTCAATCTTATCAACAAGAAGTATCGAAGCTTTTTCATCCTTGAAATGGCTCTCTACTGTTTTCAACATGTTCAGCAGCTCTAACTAGCTAATGTTCAGTTTATTCATATAATAATTTATAACAAACTGAGAAAAAGAGTAAGGAAGAGACTGTAGGATCAAATTCAAGCTCTGTTTACCATCCATAGCAAAATCCAGCTATTCCAGATGAGTAATCAAATCAAACATCTTCAGGACATGCATTTGCATAGAGGTGCCTTTAATCATGTGGGCACGGAACAACTACTTTGATATCTCATATCGAATAGTTCGACTTTATTTTCCATATAACTCTTTAAGATTAAAGAGTATAGAGGGAACATCCATGTCCTCATGCTGCCTCTGAAGCTCATTACTCATGGAGGCAAGTATGATGCATTTAACAGTCATACTGTCATCTTTTCACATCTTATATGTGGCCCTTTCCTCCTCAGAAGCATCTTCCCCTAGGAAATTTGGTGCAGCTGTATCCAAAATGTAGGAGACTTTCTCCTGAGTGAGAATAATTCTCAGATTCCTTAACTAGTCGACATAGTTAGGTTTGGTTAACTTGTTTGCATCTAGGATGCTTCTAATTGAAAGTGAGGATGCCATGTGAGTAGTTAATCTACAATAACAAGAACACAATATAAGTGGACGACTCATGATGACATTCACAACTAAACTAAGACTTTTATTTAATTGTGCCTCTCACTATTTTATCGAACTTCATAGCTCTCAAATATGAAGATCAAGAAACATACTAATATTTTTTAGTGGGGTTGGGATCTCTATTCCTCACAAATACCTTGTGGATAGCACAACAAATATTCATGAGTTCAAGAGTAGATAACTCTTTACCAATTGTATCTCTATAATTCTCAACATTTTTCTCTCTGGCCTCTAGATCACATATAGCCTTGTGGATAGCATAACAAACTATAGTGTTCTAATTAAGTTGACCCTTCAATTTCATATGGTCATACTTAAACAATGCTGCCCTTATGGATAGCACAACAAAGCAACACTATTCAAAATATGCCATAAGCATCAAAATGCACTTGATCAATATCATATCAATTTTTATAGTAAGCCTTGTAGATAACACAATAAACTCACTAAGATCTTGACATACTCTATCGATCAAGATCGAAAGAAGGCCCTTGTAATGTCTACATCACTAACCAATCTAAGTCCAAAATTCAATAAGATCAAATTGGCCAAGTCAATAGGTAGAAGGTACCTCGTAGCTTTTTTTAGACACCAATAGAGTTGACCAGACCAGCATACGAACCTAATTAAAAAATTATCTTTCACACTTTCTTCGACACCAATTGATCTAAAAAATTCAACTTTTGAATTGAAAGTAAATCTCGACATTACAACTTAATATAATTTTTAAAAGAGACTTTGAACTGGTCTCGGTACATCCTAACTATATCTACAAAAAATGTAATATGGCATGTAAACACAAATAATAACAGCAATTGTTGGGTATAAAATACCCACAGCCGAAGTCCTCAGCAGAATCAACTCCAGAAAGACTCCGCCCGGACTCCTACAGGAATCGGGCTCTACCTACGACTCCGACCCCAAGGGGGACTTTTCCCGGACTCCTACGGGAGCCGGGCTTCGTCGCCAACGTCAACCGCCGGTAAGATTCGTCCGGACTCCTACGGGAGCCGGACTTCGCCTTTAACTTTAATTGCAGGAGGACTCCCCCCGGACTCCTACGGGAGCCGAGCTTCATCCTCGACTCCAACGGCTGCAGACAGACTTCGTCCGAACTCCTACGGGAGCCGGACTCCACCGACAACTTCAACCGCAAGTGGACTCCGTCCGAACTCCTACGGAGCGGGCTCCATCCTCAATATCAACTGCCGGTAAGCCTTGTCCGGACTCCTACGGGAGCCGAACTTCGCCTTTAACTTTGATTGCAGAAAGACTTTGCCCGGACTCCTACGGGAGCCGGGCTTCATCCTCGATTCCAACGGCTGCAGACAGACTTCGTCCGGACTCCTACGGGAGTCAGACTCTGCTGACAACTTCAACTGCAAGTAGACTCCGCCCGAACTCCTACGGGAGCCGGGCTCCTCCTCAACATCAACTGCTGGTAAGCCTTGTCCGGACTCCTACGGGAGCCGAACTTCGCCTTTAACTTTAATTGCAGGAAGACTCCGCCCGGACTCCTACGGGAGTCGGGCTTCATCCTCGACTCCAACGGCTGCAGACAGACTTCATCCGGACTCCTACGGGAGCCAGACTCCGCCGACAACTTCAACTGCAAGTAGACTCCACCCGAACTCCTACGGGAGCCGGGCTCCGTCCTCAACATCAACTGCTGGTAAGCCTTGTCCGGACTCCTACGGGAGCCGAACTTCGCCTTTAACTTTGATTGCGGAAAGACTCCGCCCGGACTCCTACGGGAGCCGGGCTTCATCCTCGATTCCAACGGCTGCAGACAGACTTCGTCCAGACTCCTACGGGAGCTAGACTCCGCCGACAACTTTAACTGCAAGTAGACTCCGCCCAAACTCCTACGGGAGCCGGGCTCCGTCCTCAGCATCAACTGCCGGTAAGCCTTGTTCGGACTCCTACGGGAGCCGAACTTCGCCTTTAACTTTAATTGCAGGAAGACTCCGCCCGGACTCCTACGGAGCCGGGCTTCATCCTCGACTCCAACGGCTGCAGACAGACTTCGTCCGGTCTCCTATGGGAGTCGGACTCCACCGACAACTTCAACTGCAAGTAGACTCCGCCCGAACTCCTACGGGAGCCGGGCTCCATCCTCAACATCAACTGCTGGTAAGCCTTGTCCGGACTCCTACGGGAGCCGAACTTCGCCTTTAACTTTGATTGCAGAAAGACTCCACCCAGACTCCTACGAAAGCCGAGCTTCATCCTCGATTCCAACGGCTGCAGACAGACTTCCTCCGGACTCCTACGGGAGTCGGACTCCGCCGACAACTTCAACTGCAAGTAGACTTCGCCCGAACTCCTACGGGAGCCGGGCTCCGTCCTCAACATCAACTGCCGGTAAGCCTTGTCCGGACTCCTACGGGAGCCGAACTTCCCCTTTAACTTTAATTGCAGGAAGACTCCACCCGGACTCCTACGGGAGCCGGGCTTCATCCTCGATTCCAACGACTGCAGACAGACTTCGTCCGGACTCCTATGGGAGCCGGACTCCGCCGACAACTTCAACTGCAAGTAGACTCTGCCCGAACTCCTACGGGAGCCAGGCTCCGTCCTCAACATCAACTGCCGGTAAGCCTTGTCGAGACTCCTACGGGAGCCGAACTTCCCCTTTAACTTTAATTGCAGGAAGACTCCGCCCGGACTCCTACGGGAGCCGGGCTTCATCCTCGACTCCAACGGCTGCAGACAGACTTTGTCTGGACTCCTACGGGAGCCGGACTCCGCCGACAACTTCAACTGCAAGTAGACTCCGCCCGAACTCCTACGGGAGCCGGGCTTCGTCCTCAACATCAACTGCCGGTAAGCCTTGTCCGGACTCCTACGGGAGCCAAACTTCGCCTTTAACTTTAATTGCAGGAGGACTGCACCCGGACTCCTACGGGAGCCGGGCTTCATCCTCGACTCCAACAGCTGCAGACAGACTTCGTCCGGACTCCTACGGGAGCCGGACTCCACCGACAACTTCAACCGCAAGTAGACTCCGCCCGAACTCCTACGGGAGCTGGGCTCCATCCTCAACATCAACTGCCAGTAGGCCTTGTTCGGACTCCTACGGGAGCCGAACTCCATCTTCTATTCCGACTGCGGAAAGACCTCGCCCAAACTCCTACGGATACCGGACCTCACTACCGACTCCAACCGAACTTCGACCGACAAGTCTGGACCCCCTGGCAGGCCACAGTAACGGACAACACTGCTTCACTCCCTGTGGCGGGCCCTACGTAGCTCCATTACTCCCTGACAGGCCATATTAACGGCCACGATTCTGCCCCACTCCCTGCGGCAGATTCCACGCAGCTCCATCACCCCCTGACAGGCCACAGTAACGGTCACAGCACTGCTCCACTTCCTACGATGGATCTCGCGCAGCTCCACTACTCCCTGGCAGGCCACAATAATGGCCACGATCCTGCTCCACTCCTGCGACGGATACCGCACGATTCTCCCATCCGCTGGCAAGTCGCGACAACAGACGTCGCTCTACTCCCCGTGGCAGACTCCACGTGGCACACCCCGGTGATAGCCACGGGTCACTCCACTACTCTTCGCAGCAAACTCCACCTGATCCTGGGCAGTCCACTGCCAGACGGTTACAGATGTCGCTATCAGGCTACTGCCCCCTCCGCCTATAAAAGGGGGCTCCAGATATGTTATTCGATAAGCTCTCATCTTTCATCTAAAAACTCTGTTAAATTCTCCGTTCGAGCACTCCATTCTTGTTGAGGCAGAGAACTGACTTGAGCATCGGAGGGTCTTGCTGGAGCAACCCCACCTCCGGTTTAGACTTCCTTTGCAGGTCCCGGCGGCGTCCGCGACTTCCTCGACTCCAGCTTCTCCAGTGCAAGCGGATTTTTGCACCAACAGGATTGGCGCTAGAGGAAGGACTGTGTCTTCGCAATACCCTTGTTCTTAAAGGAGCGCTCAATGGATCCACCTCCGGTCATCTTATCCGGCACCCACTCTTCCTTTCCTCATTTGATGCCTTCTCGTGAGGCATTCGCACAACTACCTCCGGCTATGGTCGCCGACAAGGAGTGGCCGGACGATCGGCCTCTATCGGATTTCATCAACACCATTTCGGGGGGATCCCGACGGGAGGCAACCAACATACCGGCTGTATCCCCCAAGCGGCAAAAGGTTGAAGAGCCCATAACCTTTACCGAAGAAGACACCCAGGGAGTCCAATTCCCTCATAACGATGCAGTCGTAATTTTCTTGAATATAGCAAATTACGACGTCCGTCGCATTCTTGTTGACAACGGAAGTTCGGCCGACATCTTGTTCTACGATGCCTTTTCAAGAATGTCTGCTCTTGGCGGTCATCTGAGGCCGATTTGCTCCCCCCTGGTGGGGTTTACCGGTGACGCCGTTCCGACGGAAGGAATGATAGCTTTGACTGTGGCTGCGGGTCAATATCCAAAGCAATCCAGGGCTCTAGTGAATTTCTTGGTGGTGAAGGCGCCATCTGCCTACAATGAAATCCTTGGCCGACCCAGCCTCAATGCTCTCCAAGCTGTCGTTTCGACCTACCATTTGAAGTTGAAGTTCCCACCAACCAGGGGATCGGAGAGGTCCGGGGAGACCAAGCCCTGGCCAGACACTGCTACAGCATCGCCTTGCAAAGAAGCGATCAGGCTGACCCCTGTCCCATCGATGGACTAGATGCTCGCGATGACCTCGCCGAAGAAAGGGGCGGCCCAATCGAAGATCTGGTACCAATCCCTTTGAATGATGGGAACGCGGAGCATGTGGCGCTAATTGGCTCCAACCTGGGGGAGGAAGTGCGGACGTGTCTTATTGATTTTCTACGAAGGAAGTGCGGACGCATTTTCGCTTGGGTTCCAGCAGACATGCCGGGGATTGACACAGAAGTCATGGAGCATCATCTGGTCGTCGATCCAAAGCATCGACCGATGAAAGAAAAAATCTGGAGTCATACCTCGGAGAGGCAGAAGGCGATAGCCGAGGAAGTGGATAAGCTCCTCAAGGCCGGATTCATTAAGAAAGTCAATTATCCTGATTGGATTTCCAATGTTGTTTTGGTCAAAAAAGCAAACAGCAAGTGGAGGATGTGCATAGACTTCAAAAAATGAATAAGGCTTGTCCCAAGGACAGCTACCCCCTTCCCAGAATCGACCAACTGGTGGACACGACCTCAGGCCATGAGCTCCTCACCTTTATGGATGCGTTCTCCGGCTATAATCAAATTAGAATGGCATCGGAAGATGAAGAAAAGACAGCTTTCGTCACTAATCGTGGCCTTTACTGTTACAGGGTCATGCCTTTCGGCCTCAAGAATGCGGGTGCAACCTACCAACGGTTGGTGAACAAAATCTTCAAAGAGCAGATCGGCCGAAACATGGAGGTCTACGTGGACGATATGCTCGTGAAAAGCAAGTCTTCCAGAAATCATGTTGCTGACCTCGAGGAGACCTTTGACGCTCTCCGAAAGTATAGAATGAGGCTGAACCCAACTAAATGCGCTTTCGGAGTAACCTCAGGAAAGTTCTTGGGCTTCATGGTATCAGGGGGCGAGATTGAGGCCAATCCAGAGAAAATTCGCGCCATCCAGGAGATGACCGCCCCAAAGTCGATCAAAGAGGTTCAGTGCCTCACAGGGAGGATAGCGGCTCTTAATCGCTTCGTCGTGAGGTCGATCGAACGGTGCTTGCCCTTCTTTCAAACCCTCAAGCAGTCGAAGAACTTCTGTTGGACTTCTGAGTGCCAACAGGCGTTCGAAGAGTTAAAAAGCTACCTCAGCTCACCCCCACTGTTGGCAAAGCCTGAACCTGGGGAGGAACTATTTTTATACCTAGCGATCTCTCCCATGGCCCTCGCAGCCGTCCTTGTCAAAGAAGAAATGAAAGTCCAGCGATCGGTCTACTACATTAGCCGCGCGCTGAGGGACGCCGAGACCAGGTACACCAAATTAGAAAAATTGACTTACGCCTTGTTGATTGCAGCTCGGAGGCTCCGACCCTACTTTCAAGGGCACACCGTGACACTACTCACCGACCAACCAATCAAGGCGGTCCTGCACCGGGCAGATACCTCCGGGAGGATGGCAAAATGGACGATCGAGCTCACGAAATTCGACATCAATTATTGACCGAGGCCAGCAGTGAAGGCCCAAATACTGGCAGATTTCATAGTAGAGTGCACCATCCCAGAGGAGGCTGAACTTGAACAAAGCAAAGGTGACGACCTGGAGTCCCAACCGAACTCCCCCAACGAAGAGGCTAATCCCTTCGATCGCTTTTGGACCCTCTATGTGGATGGATCTTCCAACATGTCGAGAGCAGGCGCAGGCCTGATTTTGGTCAGTCCAGAGGGGGTCATCGTGGAGTACGCCCTGCATTTCGAGTTTTCCGCAACAAATAATGGAGCGGAATATGAAGCTCTGATCACAAGGCTAAGGATCGCCAAAGAACTGGGAATAGGTCAACTCCGGGTACACAGTGACTCTCAACTGGTGGTGGGGCAAGTCAGCGGGAGGTATGAAGCGCGGGAGGACAGTATGGCCAAATATCTTACGAAAGTAAAGGAGCTTACCCCGCCTTTAGCAGCTTTGACATTAGGCAGATTCCAAGGTTGGAAAATACAGAGCCGACCTTCTCTCCAAGCTGGCAACGTTGGCTCCGTCCGGGTTGCCCAAAGGCATTCTTTTTGAAGTTCTGAAGCACCCGAGTACAGAAGAATCATGGCCCGTAATGGAGATCGACCACGAGCCCAGCTGGGTCAACCCGTTGATAACCTATCTCAGAGATGGAGTCCTCCCCCAGGACACGAAGGAGGCTCGGAAGCTCCGAAATCAAACCTCCCGGTACATCCTTTATGAGGGAAAATTGTACAAAAGATCATACTCTTTACCCCTCTTAAAATGTCTCCGGCCCTCGGAAGCTGACTACGTCTTGTGGGAAGTCCACGAAGAAATTTGCGGAAACCATTTGGGAGCTAGATCTTTATCCCACAAGTTGCTCCGCCAAGGATATTACTGGCCAACGATGCATCATGATTCGATTGAATATGTCAAAAAGTGTGATCGATGCCAGAGATACGCCAACGTTCAGAGACAGCCCGCCACCGAGCTCACACCCTTGAGCGCCCCATGGCCTTTTGCATAATGGGGGATGGATATCCTTGGTCCCTTTCCCATGGCGTCTGGACAAAGGAAGTTCCTCCTTGTAGCGATCGACTATTTCACCAAATGGGTTGAAGCCGAACCACTAGCAAAAATCACAGAAGCAAAAGTGCAAGATTTTGTCTGGAAATCGATCGTGTGCAGGTTCGGTTTGCCTAGAACCCTAAACACTGATAATGGACGGCAATTCGTGGGAGCAAAATTCATCGAATTCTGTGAAGATCTAAACATCTCCCACAACTTCACATCAGTAGCCCATCCCCAGACGAACGGCGAAGCTGAGGTGACTAATAGAACCCTTTTGCAGGGGATTAAGACAAGGCTTGAAAAAGCAAAGGAACTTGGGCGGACGAGCTTTATCATGTGCTATGGGCATATCGAACTACCCAGAGGTTACCTACGGGGGAGACCCCCTTTGCTTTAGCCTTCGGTATGGAAGCTGTCATCCCAATCGAGCTTAAACTCCCGTCGGCACGAGTTGTGGCATTCGACGAACATCAAAATTTGCAAAGTCTTAGAGCCAACCTCGACCTGCTGGAAGAAAGATGGGAGATCGCTCAGGTTCGAATGGCAGCCTACAGACAGAAAGTTGCTCGATATTACAATGCCCGGGTCAAGAACAAAGCCTTTAAAGCAGAGATCAAGTACTTCGACGAGCTGCTGTCTTGCAACCTCAGGACCGGGGGAAACTCGCCCCAAACTGGGAAGGACCGTATGAAGTCAAAGAAGTAGTCCGGCCAGGAACTTATTATCTTAAGAAACTCAGAGGAGCCGACCTCCCACGACCGTGGAACTCGGAAAACTTACGGGTGTACTACCAATAACTTCATTTTAATTGAAAGTTGCATACCTCCATGTCTTTAAACAATTCGCACAAACTGTGTCAGAAGCGAAAGGGAAACGTCGTCCCGACAAAGTCGAAGGCCCGGTTCCATTTAGACCAGATGGGGGGAGAGGCCTTACAACGCCCATATGAGCCCCCACAGCCCTGTTAGGGATAGGAGGAAAACCTCGTCCTAACTTGAGCAAAGTCGAAGGCCTGGTTCCATTTAGACCGGATGGGGGGAGAGGCCTTACAACGCCCATATGAGCCCCCACAGCCCTGTTAGGGACAGGAGGAAAATCTTGTCCTAACTTGAGCAAAGTCGAAGGCCCAGTTCCATTTAGACCGGATGGGGGGAGAGGCCTTACAACGCCCATATGAGCCCCTACAGCCCTATTAGGGACAGGAGGAGAACCTCACCCTAACTGAGCAAAGTCGAAGGCCCGGTTCCATTTAGACCGGATGGGGGGAGAGGCCTTACAACGCCCATATGAGCCCCCACAGCTCTGTTAGGGACAGGAGAAAAACCTCATCCTAACTTGAGCAAAGTCGAAGGCCCGGTTCCATTTAGACCGGATGGGGAGGGTGTTGGGTATAAAATACCCACAACCGAAGTCCTCAGCAGAATCAACTCCAGGAAGACTCCGCCCGGACTCCTACAGGAACCGAGCTCCGCCTACGACTCCGACCCCAAGGGGGACTTCGCCCGGACTCCTACGGGAGCTGGGCTTCATCGCCAACGTCAACCGTCGGTAAGATTCGTCCGGACTCCTACGGGAGCCGGACTTTGCCTTTAACTTTGATTGCAGAAATACTCCACCCAGACTCCTACGGGAGTCGAGCTTCATCCTCGACTCCAACGGCTGCAGACAGACTTCGTCCGGACTCCTACGGGAGCCGGACTCCGCCGACAACTTCAATCGCAAATAGACTCCACCCGGACTCTTACGGGAGCCGGACTTCACACCTAATTTTGATTGCAAGGAACTCCGCCCGGACTCCTACGGGAGCCGGGCTCCGCCCGTGACTCCAATCACAGGAGGGTTCCGTCCGGACTCCCATGGGAACCGAACTTCGCCTTGACTTCAGCGGAGAAAAACTTCGAGCGAAAAGGAAAAAGGAAGGCAACGGACTATGACAGCTACGATTGGAAAACAGACAGCGATCGAGGTACAGAAAACTCTGTCACCGCAAGGACTGGGGCTCCCATCGGGAGTCCCAGCTTTTGAGGAAGTTTTCGACACAAAACAAGACAACTTACTTAGGGTGACAGAAGCTCGAATCCCCAAACTCAAGCCCTAGGAGGGACCCCAGGCCCGAATGGCCCCAAGCGAGCCTGCAGCCATTGACGAGAAAATGACAACCAGGTATCTTCAAACAGCGTAAAAGTCGAAAAGGAGCTCGGCAAATAACAATCCAACATGAATAAAAGAGATCGTCGACGACCTTTGGACGATGTAAAAAAGAAAAGAAGAAAAGAAGGAAGAGAGAAGAAAGAAGAATAAAGAAGTTCGACAGACGACTACTCGATACAAGATGCAGACGAGGTAACAAAATCTCCTTTTCATTTTTCAACTGTCAGGATGTACGTTACAAGACCCGGTGGGCCAAAAAAAAAAATGTATACATCATTGCAAGTCTCGCGAACACGGTTTGGAAAGGATGCACCGGAGGCCGCTTCAAGCTGCAAACTTCTCTTCCCATTTCTGTCATTCCCAGCCGCGTCGTCCAGTACGTGTGACGGGCTCATCGGCATTCACCCCGCCTTGTTTCACTCCACCTCCGAAGTCCCAACCTCAGGGGGAAAAGGATGGGATAGATTCCCGGGGCGGTAAGGGCAACGACAGCGGCGACGAAGACCTGTTTCAAGAAGAACCGGAGTCACCCTGGGGGCAACGGTGGCACCGGAGATATGCGTCATTACCGAATACTCCATGGTAGCCACCGTCCAAAATGCTCCGGCAAGGTCGGCATGCGCTACTTCCACCGTCCCCGCAACAAGTTTTACTGCCCCATCGTCGATGTCGACCGCTTCTGGTCCCTCGGCCCCGACGGCATCAAGGATCCCGCCACAGCTTGTGACGACAGCTCTGCCCTCTTGACCGGTATCACCCCACCTTGCTACTCCAAAATTCTCGAGCAGAATACCTTTACCGGCGGCCCCCGTTATTAAACCCCTATTGTTGAAGGAATTCTTCCTTGAGCCCCCTTAGAAACGACGGGGATCCTCAGCGGCCACTTGATGACCGGCGAACTCACCGACCGCTGTTCTCCTCTTTGCCTTCCTCCAAGCCCTACACATCCCTTCGAGGATGGCCTCCGGAGTGGAGGGCATGACGTGGGAACCCCTTAGAGAAGAATCGAGGGGCTGAAGACGGCAAGGGCTGGTGTGTAGGAAGTGGCTGAGCAGTTAGGCTCTCAGATGAAAGAAAGGTGCCGTCCTTCGACAGGATGAAGCCCCAAAGGAAGAGTAGGGGGTTTAAATAGCCAACGGATCTTAGCACAGTTATGGCGGTGGGTGTCCCTAGGCCAACTGGTGCATGCCACGTGTCCCACGTGTCCCACTCGCCGCTATCGAGGATTGACTGTTCGCAAATTTCTGTAGCGCGACGCTTGGGATCACGTTTCGGTGGGAGTTTCGAAAAGACTCTTCAGGTCGCCCCGATCCGAAAAGACTCCAGCATGCGCACATTTAATGCCAAAATATCTGGGGGCGGCAGTGCACAGGATTCGAGGGGACGATTTCGGCTGTGCCCATCTCTCTGTACTTCCTTCGTTCAAAATTCAAACTCAAAAGTAGGGGGACTGGTGTTGGGTATAAAATACCCACAGCCGAAGTCCTCAGCAGAATCAACTCCAGGGAGACTCCGCCCGGACTCCTACAGGAATCGAGCTCCGCCTACGACTCCGACCCCAAGGGGGACTTCGCCCGGACTCCTACGGGAGCCGGACTTCGTCGCCAACGTCAACCGTCGGTAAGATTCATCCAGACTCCTACAGGAGCCGGACTTCATCTTTAACTTTAATTGCAGGAGGACTACGCCCGGACTCCTATGGGAGCCAGGCTTCATCCTCGACTCCAACGGCTGCAGACAGACTTCGTCCGGACACCTACGGGAGCCGGACTCCGCCAACAACTTCAACTGCAAGTGGAATCCGCCCAAACTCCTACGGGAGCCGGGCTCCGTCCTCAACATCAACTGCCGGTAAGCCTTGTCTGGACTCCTACGGGAGCCAAACTTCGCCTTTAACTTTGATTGCAGAAAGACTCCGCCCGGACTCCTATGGGAGCCGGGCTTCATCCTCGATTCCAACGGCTGCAGACAGACTTCGTCCGGACTCCTACGGGAGCCGGACTCCACCGACAACTTCAACTGCAAGTAGACTCCGCCCGAACTCCTACGGGAGCCGGGCTCCGTCCTCAACATCAACTGCTGGTAAGCCTTGTCCGGACTCCTACGGGAACCAAACTTCGCCTTTAACTTTAATTGCAGGAAGACTCCGCCCGGACTGCTACGGGAGCCGGGCTTCATCCTCGACTCCAACGGCTGCAGACAGACTTCGTCCGGACTCCTACGGGAGCCAGACTCCGCTGACAACTTCAACTGCAAGTAGACTCCGCCCGAACTCCTACGGGAGCTGGGCTCCATCCTCAACATCAACTGCTGGTAAGCCTTGTCCGGACTCCTACGAGAGCCGAACTTCGCCTTTAACTTTGATTGCAGAAAGACTCCGCCCGGACTCCTACGGGAGCCGGGCTTCATCCTCGATTCCAACGACTGCAGACAGACTTCGTCCGGACTCCTACGGGAGTCGGACTCCACCGACAACTTCAACTGCAAGTAGACTCTGCCCGAACTCCTACGGGAGCCGGGCTCTGTCCTCAACATCAATTGTCAGTAAGCCTTGTCCGGACTCCTACGGGAGTCGAACTTCGCCTTTAACTTTAATTGCAGGAAGACTCCGCCCGGACTCCTACGGGAGTCGGGCTTCATCCTCGACTCCAACGACTGCAGACAGACTTCGTCCGGACTCCTACGGGAGCCGGACTCCACCGACAACTTCAACTGCAAGTAGACTCCGCCCGAACTCCTACGGGAGCCAGGCTCCGTCCTCAACATCAACTGCTGGTAAGCCTTGTCCGGACTCCTACGGGAGCCAAACTTCGCCTTTAACTATGATTGCAGAAAGACTCCGCCCAGACTCCTATGGGAGCCGGACTTCATCCTCGATTCCAACGGCTGCAGACAGACTTTGTCTGGACTCCTACGGCAGCCGGACTCCGCCAACAACATCAACTGCAAGTAGACTCCGTCCGAACTCCTACGGGAGCCGGGCTCCATCCTCAACATCAACTGCCGGTAAGCCTTGTCCGGACTCCTACGGGAGCCTTGTCCGGACTCCTACGGGAGCCGAAATTCGCCTTTAACTTTAATTGCAGGAAGACTCTGCCCGGACTCCTACGGGAGCCGGGCTTCATCCTCGACTCCAACGGCTGCAGACAGACTTCGTCCGGACTCCTACGGGAGCTGGACTCCACCGACAACTTCAACTGCAAGTAGACAACGCCCGAACTCCTACGGGAGCCGGGCTCCGTCCTCAACATCAACTGCTGGTAAGCCTTGTCCGGACTCCTACGGGAGCCGAACTTCACCTTTAACTTTGATTGCAGAAAGACTCCGCCCGGACTCCTATGGGAGCCGGGCTTCATCCTCGATTCCAACGACTGCAGACAGACTTCGTCCGGACTCCTACGGGAGCCGGACTCCGCCGACAACTTCAACTGCAAGTAGACTCTGCCCGAACTCCTACGGGAGCCGGGCTCCATCCTCAACATCAATTGCCGGTAAGCCTTGTCCGGACTCCTACGGGAGCTGAACTTTGCCTTTAACTTTAATTGTAGGAGGACTCCGCCCGGACTCCTACAGGAGTCGGGCTTCATCCTCGACTCCAACAGCTGTAGACAGACTTCTTCCGGACTCCTACGGGAGCCAGACTCCGTCGACAACTTCAACCACAAGTAGACTCCGCCCGAACTCCTACGGGAGCTGGGCTCCATCCTCAACATCAACTGCCGGTAGGCCTTGTCCAGACTCCTACGGGAGCCGAACTCCGTCTTCTATTCCGACTGTGGAAAGACCTCGCCCAAACTCCTACGGATATCGGACCTCACTACCGACTCCAACCGAACTTCGACCGACAAGTCTGGACCCCCTGGCAGGCCACAGTAACGGACAACACTGCTCCACTCCCTGCGGTGGGCCCTACGCAGCTCCATTACTCCCTGAGAGGCCGTATTAACGGCCATGATTCTGCCCCACTCCCTGCGACGGATTCCACGCAGCTCCATCACCCCCTGACAGGCCGCAGTAACGGTCACAGCATTGCTCCACTTCCTACGATGGATCTCACGCAGCTCCACTACTCCATGGCAGGCCACAATAACGGCCACGATCCTGCTCCACTTCCTGCGATGGATACTGCGCGATTCTCCCATCCGCTGGCAAGTCACGACAACAGACGTCGCTCTACTCCCCGCGGCAGACTCCACGTGGCACACCCCGGTGATAGCCACGGGTCCACTCCACTACTCTTCGCAGCAAACTCCGCCTGATCCTGGGCAGTCCACTGCCAGACGGTTAGAGATGTCGCTATCAGGCTACTGCCCCCTCCGCCTATAAAAGGGGGCTCCAGATATGTTATTCGATAAGCTCTCATCTTTCATCTAAAAACACTGCTAAATTCTCCGTTCGAGCACTCCATTCTTGTTGAGGTAGAGAACTGACTTGAGCGTCGGAGGGTCTTGCCGGAGCAACCCCACCTCCGGTTTAGACTTCCTTTGCAGGTCCCGACGGCGACCGCGACTTCCTCGACTCCAGCTTCTCCGGCGCAAGCGGATTTTTGCACCAACAGCAATCATATAATCATGCCAAAAATTCAAATAAGGGTGCATTAGAAGTCATAACATATGACAAGCATATTGAAAAATAAAGCAACCCCTAATCATATTAAGCATGCATAACACCCTTAACCATACATTGATTTAAGCATGAAGCTACCATAACAAAATAAATTCTAAATTATCAAAAATTTATAATTAATAATTGAAATTTAAAATCATGGTACATTAAAAGTCAAAAATATTTTTTGAGATTAAAGATCAATGCTTACAATCAATGTAACATATTTGGCAATATATGATCAATAACAATTCTATGTAACTATTTTGTACTTGTTTGATCGAATTAGATAAGGGTGGCTTTGATACCACTATTGAATTTTAATCACGTAGTGAAATTTTTTTTTAAAATTTTTAAAAATAAATAAATCAATAGCTTTATCAAATAAAACTATCAAGCCAGAATCCAAACCCTAGAATCACCTTGTCGATATCGATAAAATAAAAACAAGCATGCAAAAGAGATAAAATTTTTACTTTCACCAAAAAGGATAAAGTGGCATGTTGGTGTTCTCCACAAGATTCCAAAGTAGTGTTGGAAAAGGTGCAGGATTTTATGCATGAATTTCAAAATTTTTTTGAAATATAACACAGCTGAATATGTAAATTAAATAATTTAATCTATAAATGCATGTAATCAAATTACTAAATCATATAATTAAGACCTATAATATGTCATATTATATTTATAAATCAGAAAATAAAAGATTTGGTATTAATCAAATCAATACCCTAAATCTGAAACAGTTTCAGATCTAAAACCTAGATCATATCTAGATAAAAGAAGAGATCAGATCTCTTACCTTCATGCAGGTCAAAAATACCATGGATAATTTTCTTTGTTGCCTTTGAAGCCGTACATGCATCTGGCCTCTACAGGTGATCCACACGAGGCTGCAACAAAATCGAAGGTTCATCGAATGAAGATCCGTTCGAAGTGCTAGCTTCTTGCAGATCCCTCCGGATGGTTAATCTAAAAAATATTCTTTGGATCTCTTGGACATTCCAAGAGATGAAGAATATGAGGATGAATAAGGGAGAAGTCAAACCTTTTGATCTCTTTAAAATCAAAATTAATATTTAATAAAAAAAGATCCTAAGAGAAGACAGATCTTCTCCTTCAGTACATCAACAATTGATATCCTGAAAACATCTCTATGCTAGGACATGAGAAAATCTTCTTCTCTTGATATTTTTTTAGTTTTCAGATCTTATGATATCTAATTTTTCTCATAAAAAAATCTCATTATTTATAGAGAAGAAGGGTTCTAAAAGAAACCTTAAGAAAAGACCTTCTTTTCTTCTTCTTCTTCCATCAGAACATGATCATATCATGTCCAAAATAAGATCACCATGCTCCAACTCTTTGGAGCATGAATTCACCACACCATCCCTCTTTCTCTTTCAAATTTTTTATCATATAAAAAAAAAATATAAAATAAAGAGATATTAATATGAAAGGAAAAAACAATAAGAGAAGACAATCTTTTCTCTTACCTTTCTTTCTACAAGACATCAACCTTTGATCTCTTGATTGAAGAATTTCCTCCAAGAATTTTGGCACCTCAAACCACCCATGTAATCTTTCTTTATCTCTCATATTTTTATCATATAAAAATAAAAAAAAAAAAAAAAAATAAGAAAGAAAACCAATAAGAGAAGACAATCTTCTCTCTTACCTTTCTTCTCTACAAGACATCAACTTTTGATATCTTGTTAGAGCACTCTCCACCATGGATTTTGGTGCCTCAAACATCTCAGGTCTTCCTCGTTCTCCTCTGGTATTTCTCTCAATTTTCCATGAATTTTTGACTCCAATATCATGGCATATGGGGCGGCCTCCTTTTATATGGCAGACTAGGTCATAAGACCTAGTCTAACAAGGAGTCCTTGGGGCGTCCAACTCTTGGACGCCCCCTATCTCATTTATTTCATAGATAGCATAAAAATAACCACAAAATGGGCAACAAAAAGGAGAATAAACATGGGGGAAGTTGGTGCAAGAGAGGGAGGGAAGAGTCCTTGTGAAGAGGGACTCTTTCAAAAAGAGAAATAGGCTAAACCACTTTCCACAATGAACCAAATTAATTTTTGTATTGAATCAGATCAAATCTAATTCAAATCTATAAAATAAGTGGTGTGAGATTACTTTCTTTAGATATAAAAATCATAAAAAAATTATCTAAGATTAATTAGTGGGCGTGGACTTTGATTTTCTTAGGTGGCACAAGAGAAGATGGAATCCTAGTCTAACTAGGATTCTTATTTAGATTAGGTCAAATACTTTGAACCCAATTTAAATTAATTATAACCTAATTAATGGTGATCTTAGTCTAACTAGTAGTCTAATTAAATTAGATTAAATCATATTTAATTTAAATCATAACTTAATTAGGAATTAGGTGCATACAAGTCCTAGTCAAACAGGGACTTGTTCTCCCTTGCAACTGGCTTATCCAATAAACCAATTAGACTTAATCTAATTAAATCAAAACTAAATCTAATTGAATCATATTCAATTAAGCTTGATCTCAGTCTAATTGCTCAATCAGATTGAGTCAGTTAGCAATCTAATTGCTAATGATCCTCCTGCAACACTTGCATTAGGTCAAACATCAATCACATTGATTGTTTAACCTAAGAATGATTCTCAATCATTGATTAACCATCTGATTAGGTTACAACCTCTTATGTGTGTGACCCTATAGGTTCAAATCTAAGTTGGTAGTATAGGAACTAATTTTTATACCAGTCGAAGTAACCATCTAGCAATGGTTCCCGACGTCCAGATAGGTCGAATGTATGCAAAGCAACATTCTAAGAACCCTGACCCATGGTTACTGTATAATTTATTTTTTTGACCAATAATGCTCAAGATGACTTTGAGTATGTTGTCAACACTCATGTAAGTCATCTCTATTGTGTCTCAAAATTTTACAAATCTCGTGACTCCTCACGAGGATTATCCAGGCCTAGATTTTGCTAAATTGAAACATTGCGAGACATTCTCTTTCTGAAGTTAATTAGGAGCGGTCAATCCCATCTTGACTCACACACTGAGTTCATAAGTACTTGACAATATCCAAAAATATTTCGAACCTATATTAAAAATACAGGCAGTCCGACATCAAAGCATAGTGAGTTACTTGCAAGTCACCATGGTGATCTCAGATCGGAGGGACACTTATACCCATTGGTCTTAGCTAACTACTCTTGATAGTAGAATATTACATTAATCACATTCAATGTAGATGTACTCCTACATCTCACCTGGATGCCAGACCAGTGTCTCCACACCACTTGGTTACGAGGACAACCAACGCATATGGCATACAGCGACCTATACTTGATAAGTTATCATCCTTGTTAATAACTTATCATTTGGTCGTGAACAATTTAAGAACCATCTGATAAATTCTATTTTATTGATTGATTGTGGTTCTAAGGACTTCATCATAATTTAGGAGTTCATTTAAGGAAGATAAAACTTTTATGATAAATCTGCCAAATAACTATTATTATTAGATAATTCATATACTAATTCCAATCATCTACCACTTAGATGATTGACTTTAGGATACATTTTTCAATAACTCTCACTTGTACTAAAGCCAATCAGAATGATATCAAATATCTTATCTTCCACTTGAGTTCGTAGAACTTCTTAATTCTGAGGCCTCAGCAAATGGGCCAGTCAAGTTCTCCCTTTTCATCGATCTTCTAAAGATCGATGTCACCCTGATCTAAAATCAGAAGTGATAGTAATACAGAGTATGCTAGTCCTTTGATTCTTTAGTCAGATTTATGGCTCCAGTGCTACGATAGGACTGGACCATTGGTGGAGGGTGCTACTCCAAACTTGTTAATGAAGCTCAGCAATTACACAGCTTACATGGCAGCATCATATGCTATGATGTACTCTACATCACTAATTAAGTAGACTAAAGTATCCTGCTTGGAACCTTTCCAGTGGATTGCTCCTATAATTAGGATAAGATCCGACACTTCCTTGTTGTCATCTTGATCTGACTAAAATCGAAACATCCACATGTTTAAAGTCAGTATTTTCATATTTGAGTCATTGGATCTTAGTATTTTTCAAATACTTAAGGATTGTCTATACAATCTTCCAATGGTTCTAACTTAGATCAGACTGGTATCTGCTCACTACCATTAGTGAGCATACCATATCTGACCTTGAACATGGAGAAATTAGATGACACCCAAACCTTTATTCCTTACAATGCTGGAATGCTATTCTCGATTAAGAGAATTTCATCCACAGACAATACAAGGAATAACACTACAGAACATTTTGCCCACTTGTAAATGCAGGGTTCCTCTTTATTCATAACAAAGACATATGTTCAAAACGTATGTTCTAACTCTGGGATAATAGCGAAATGAGCTTTATAGGTCTCCACCTTCTCGTCTGTGCTACTCTGATCTTTTTGAAAAATCCATTCACACCCAATGGATTTTATTTTCTTAGATGAATCATCTAGTATCCATACACTATTGATTTCCATAGACTTTAATTTGGATTTAATGACTCCAAGCCACTTCTCAGAGTTAGACCACTGCATTGTGTTCACTTTAATGGGCTCTGAGTTTGATCTAATCAAATCCGGTTGTGTAGGTTTACTAGATTATGTCGGTTCATTTTCTACCAGTCAAACTTTCAAGTTCAACTTGATAGGCATCAGTTCCTTCTCTAAAGAACTCCTTTCCAAAAGGAATGCCCCACTGCCGATGAGCATCTTATGTTCTTCAGCATGATAGAATTAGGAACCCTTAAACACCTATTGGACCATGAACTAAGTTTATCTGTATGCAAACTTTTGACATAGCCCGATCAACGCCAAACCCAAAGGTAAGAGAGTCTAGGTCTATGCCCGATCCATATCTCATATGGAATCTGCACAACAGACTTACTTAGTATATTTTCAGAGTAAAATAAGTAATCACACGAGAGCATAATCCTGAAACAAGCAGATTAGTAAACCCTATCATGGATTGAATCATGTCTAACAAAGTTCAACTTCTCCTTTTAGATACACTATATTCTGAAAAAGAATCCACTGAGAGAGAATCCAATTCTCTCCTAGATATGTCATCCTTTTCATCGTTTGAATCATTTGAATATTTCAAATGATTTGGCCAGACACACCCATGCCTAGATAGGTCGTCTGTAATGAAATATTAATATCTTCCTCTGGCACTTAAGTTCACAGATCTACATACATCACTATGTACGAGACTTAGAACTTTATCAGCTCCTTCACATTTTCCATTAAAAGGTGACTTTGTCATCTTTCCAAGAAGATAAGACTCACAGGCTATCAATGATTCACAATCATTGATGTCGAGGTTTTCCTCTCAAGCTAACCTGTTTATCCTATTTTTATCAAGATGACTAAGCCTATAATGCCAAAGATAGACATTCATGACATTATCTAACTTGGGTGTGTGCATTACACTTAACAGGCTGTGTAAATATCATTTCCTTATTGTCCATGTATTATTGTAATATTATTCATAATAATACCACAATAATCTTCCTTTATGAATGATGATCATCTTTAACCAAAAGGCCAACAAAGATTATAAATAATGGATAATAGTAACAATTACTTTAAATGACAATATTTGAAAATAAGCTTTACAATTCCTAAAGTTAGGATTAGAATAAGACTTTCATCCCTAACATTCAAGAATTTCTTACCATTTTCAAATGTTTCACTTACTTGTAGTCCTAGCAATAAATTGCATAAAACCATCAGTATCTAATATCTAGGTAGTGAAATTACATAGAGAAACTTTAAGGGGTTATCATATAACATCCTAGATGAGCAATCTTTGCTCCTGAAAGAAAAATCGACTTTTTCCTTGTAGGATCTTCCAGATCTAATGAGATCTAAGATAGAATATTTTAAAAAAAATTATTCTACAATATTTTAGATCTAAGATCTATTAGATCTAATTCTTATTATCTGATATTAAATTTAGAAACATGAGGAATAGAGAAATACCTCTAGGGTAACTAGATTACCTTATAGATGATCGCAGCAATGCCCGAGGTTCTAAAATAGCCATGCAGTCGCTTGGCCTCAATCGGTATCCACTCAAGCAGGATCTAGATCATCTTCTCCTCATGAATCTTTGCTCCAAAAATCAGATCTGGATCTAATCTGGAAGATCTTCAAAAGATCTTCTGAAGCTGGAGTAGCAGCTTCTCAAGAAATCTCTACAGCCTTCTAATCAGGAAGCCACCACACCTTGGACAAGCACCAGATGGATGCCCAACCTCTTGGACGTGAAGAGGAAAGGGAGAGGAGTAGAGGGGGTGTGGAGAAGTGGAGAGGATTCAGGCTTTTTTTGATTATTGAGTAGAGATTCTAAACCATAGGCGCAGATAGGGTTTAAATAGACCCTGCTGCGCCATGCAGTGCCACATTATTCGACCAATCAAAAAATTTTAATTAATTCTGAAAAAAATTTGATTGATGGAGTGATATCATCTAATCATATTAGATAAGAATTCCCATAATTCCTCCTACTGTTGGCACCAACACTGGATAAGCACAGTGAGATTGGCACCCCACAGTCCAAGTTGATCAAGGGATCAGAGTCCTCATCTCATGGGACTCTATTTTTATCCACTTGGGGCTCACGCCCAATCTAAATATGGTGCCCACTTTGAGGCCCAATTTAGCAGGTCGACACTCTATAAAAAATCTCCAATGACCTCTTGCCAAGTGGCCTTCAGTCCAAGGTCCATGGGTCAACGTTTGACCAATGTCCTAAAACAAAAATGGCAGGTGACAGGAATTGGCAGGTGTTGTCTTAAATTCATCTCATGAATTAAGACAAAACTTTTTTGAGCTAGATAGCACCAGTCAAACTGAGAGAAACCTTCTCAAAGTTCTCTGGGTGAGTCAAATCACATTTGGCTTAGTCGAGATAGAAAAGATTACACGAGGAGAAAGTTAGGCTCAATCATGTGCTAGCACGATTTCCTTGAACCTAATTGGATCTAATCCAAATCAATCAAACTAGGTTAGCTCAATTGATGATATCCAGACCCTAACTCTTGTTTGTGTGACCCAGTTAGGTTCATTTTCGTATGGTAATGAGATATGTCATGATCTCATCATCGACATCATCGAAACTCCTTTCGATGGACCAAAACTCTTCAGAGTCAGACAATTAGAATTATCGATCATCAAGATCATTCTAATTGCTCCCAAAATCTATCAGTGACACCTAGCAGTATATGGTGGCAATCCATCAAAAATGAAGACGAACCTCTTGGTGTAGCTACTTGTGTGATTGAGTTCTTCTATCATGAGTTCCGACTGAACTAGGGTTAAGGTGAACTTGTCAAACCCAACATCAGTCATATGAATCAATCGATCGATCCAAGTCCGATGTGAAACGTTAATGGAAAACTCTTTTCTATTATTTCACTCTGCCATGGCTATATGCTTAAGGACTCAATCTTTCGATCATCATAGGACTACTCCTCTTATCTACCGAGGTTGACAGATCCCTTCTTGGTGCGATCTGATTTCTACAATGAATATGCTACAGCCAGCATACACCTCAGAGTTCTGAATGGCTAGGAGATTGAGTTATTATGTAGTCAAATTATAATACACTCAAGGTGAACTATCGATGTACCTCACGTCAAAGAACTAGACACACAACAGCAGCATCGAGCTAGTCATCGACGAGAAGGTAGACTTCGTTATGACTGCTCGAGGTGGTCACGCTCAATACTCTCATTCTCAATGAATACCTGTACTCTCACTTCGGTGTCTCCACACCGTAGATTTAAGACACATCTATCCTAATAAAGTGATCGTACACCAACCTTTCGGATCGATCACCATCCTCGTGATGATCCTATGGTCAGGAGCTGTTTATGAGTTAGTTATGTAAACTCATGCCTTAAATTTTCAACTCTTGAAAATATGAATTAACATTCCTACTAACTCAAAGGATGTATCACTGACATAATGTACATAATATGATAGTAGAATAACCCTTTTATTCATTTATAGTCAAAATTATAAATTTGCCCTTACATTTGTACAGAAATGTGTTAGCGAATCTGGCATCTAAGGCACACATCTAACAAACTCCCACTTGACTTAATGCCAATTGGCTACATATCTAAGTTCCATCTTCTCAAGGTGGGCTTCGATCTTCTGCTAGCCTAATGGCTTTGTTAGTGGATCTACCACATTGTTTGTGGAGTCGACTCTCTTAACCTGGACATAACCTTTTTCGAGGTAATCACGGATTAGATCGAATCGCCGCTCGATATGCTTAGACTTCTGGTGAGATCTTGGCTCCTTAGCTAGAGCTATGGCGTCATTATTATCGCAGTAAAGAGGGATGGCATCCGATGACATCACTCCAAGCTCTGTGGCAAACTTCTTGTACCAGAATACCTCCTTCGCAACTTTCGATGCAGCAATATACTCTGCCTCCATGGTGGAATCAGCAATCACCATTTGCTTGGACTCTTCCAGCTAACTGTACCACCATTGTAAATGAATAGACTTTCAGATGCCGATTTTTGATCATCTATATCAGACATAAAGTCTGAGTCTGTAAATCTCTGAACCTGGAGTTCTCCATTCCCAAAGACTAGAAACATACCCATAGTCCTTCTCAAGTACTTAAAGATACATTTCACAGAAGTCCAGTGCTCTTCGCCTGGATTCAACTAATATTTGCTTGTAACACTCATAGCATGGGTTATATCAGGTCGTGTACATAGCATGGCATACATGAGGCTTCCTATTGTCGAAGCATAAGGGATCTTACTCATGCGTTCAATCTCCTCAGGTGTGCTAGGGCACATCTTTTTGGAGAGATGAATGCCATATCTAAAAGGTACTAAACCGCTTTTGGAGTTTTTCATGCTAAACCTTTTTAGCACCTCCTCTATGTACATCTTCTGTGAAAGTTCCAGCATCCTATTTGATCTATCTCTATAGACCTTAATACCCAGTATAAAGGATGCCTCTCTTAGATCTTTCATAGAGAACTCCTTAGACAACCATATTTTGACTGAGGTCAACATGAAAATATCATTTCCAATTAGGAGGATGTCATCTATGTACAGTACGAGAAAGACAACTGCACTCCCACTGACCTTCTTGATCACACATGATTTCTCCTCATTCTTGATGAAATCAAATATTTTGATCACATCATTGAAATGAGTATTCCAGCTCCGAAATGCTTGCTTAAGTCTAAAAATGGACCTTTACAGCTTGCAGATCTTGTGATCATCATCACTGGATGTGAAACTAAGCGACTGTTCCATATAGATATCTTCCTCAAGATATCCATTTAAGAATATTGTTTTTATATCCATCTGCCATATTTCATAATCGAAATAGGCTGCAACAGCAAGCAATGTGCAGATGGATTTTAGCATGGCTATGGGTGAAAAAGTATCCTGATAGTCAATGCCTTCGCACTGACTATAACCTTTCGCTACGAGCCTGGCCTTGAATGTCTCCACATTCCCATTAGCACCTATCTTTCTCTTGAAGATCCATTTATACCTAATAGGTACAATACCTTCAGGTAGATCTACCAAGGTCCAGACTTGATTTGAGTGCATAGAGTCAATTCTGATCTCATTGCCTCTAACCATTTCTCGGAGTCGATATCTGATATCGCCTCGTTTTAGGTCTTGGGGTCATCACCATGAGCCCCATTTTTCATGAGGAACATTTCTTCTACTTCCTCTTGTATAGTGGCTAAGTACCTTTCAGGAGGATGAAAAACCCTAGTCGATCTACGAGGTGAAAGAGGTTGTGTTAGGACTGGTTCTATTTGATTTGGTTCCTCAAGTTCTTTAGCTCATTGCTCTTGGGAGACATTCTCTTTGAGCTAATTATTCTTCTGATGCCACCATCTTGAATAAACTATTTTTCAAGAAAAATAGCATGTCGATTCACAATCACATTGTGATCTTTCGAAATATAGAAATAGTATCCTAATGACTCTTTAGGATATCCTATGAATCGAGCTCTAAAAGACCTGAACTCTAACTTGTCCGCCTGCTATTTTTTGACATGAGCCGGACAACCCCAAATTTTGAGATGACTCAGACTTGGCTTCTTACCATGCCATATCTCATACGGTGTGGTAGGAACGGTTTTAGAGGGAACCCTATTCAATACATATATTGCTGTCATGAGATAATGTCTCCAAAAAAACTCAGGGAGGTCTGTGAAGCTCATCATGGAATGGACCATATCTAATAGGATCCAATTTTTTCATTCTGAAACCCTATTGAGTTGTGGCATTCTAAGTGGAGTCCATTGAGAGACTATGCCATTATCTTTAAGATAGTCTAGGAACTCCGGACTAAGGTATTCACCTCCTCGATCTGATCGAAGAACCTTAATGGGCTTTTCTGTTTGTTTTTCTACCTCATGTCTAAATTCTTTGAACTTTTCATAGGCTTCAGACTTGTGTTTCATTAGAAACACATATCCGTACCTAGACATATCATCGGTGAAGGTAATGAAGTAGACATAGTTGCCTCTAGCCAGCACATCAAATGGGCTGTATGTTGGGAATAGTGTCCCAAAGCCAATCGTCAGCCTATTGACGGTTGTGCTCCTTTTGTATTAGTACATGAATTATAAATAAATAAAAGTTATTTTGATATTTTTTCATCACAAATGTTTCATCTTCTAATGAACCCCTGTGTTGTGGTGAAGTCCTTAGGACTATTTAGACTCGACAAAGGAGGATTTATCGTTTAGTCCTTAAACATGTTCGCGACCAAATGATACGTTGTTACCAAGGACGACAATATTTATCGAGCATAGGTCGTTGTGTGCCATATGGGTTGGTTGTCCTCATAACCAAAGAGTGTAGAGACACTGGTATGGATACAGGTGAGATGTAATGGTACATCTGCACTGAACGTGACCAACTCCGGAGCTATTTCTGCTGTCAAGATTTGCTCCGATGGGATATGGGTATAAATGTCCCTCCGACCTGAAACCCCATGGTGACTTGCAAGCAACTCACTGCACTTAGGCACTGGACTACCTGAATTTCTAATTCAGTGACGGAAGGTTGCTGGGTGTAGTCAAGTACTTGACTTGTCGGTGCGTGTGTCAAGATGGGATTGACCACTCTAGTTTAGGAGCTGTGTACAGTCGTGTTTCAATTTAGCAAAACCTTGGCCAGGGTAGTCCTAGTGAGGAGTCACAGGACTAATTGAGTTGAGCATGATTCGGATGATATCATCAGGGTTGACAGTTTAACCCTGAGTCATCCTAAACACAGGGGTCAAAAGGGATGAATTATATGGTAACCATATTCACGTAGGTTCTGAATGTTGCGATTGCGATTATTCGACCTATCGGTCGTCGGGTACCATTGCTAGATGGTCACTTCGATTAGTACAGAAATTGGTTCCTGTGCTACCGGCTTAGGTTCGAACCTGCGGGGTCACACACATTAGAGGTTCCTTTCTGATCTGATGGCTGATTATGAGTCTTATCTATCTGGGACTCTATGATTGAGAATTAGGATTCTCTAATCATGAGTTCCACACATTTTGGGTACCGGGGTCAAAATTTTGAATTTCAAATTTTGAATTTGAAATTTGAACTCTTTGATCAGGGTTTCATATCGATGGTCTCTGATGCCTGATTGCCCATCAGATTTGGACTCAATATTTATGAGAGGTTTAATTAGTGATTTAATCACTAATTAACTCAATTTGATTGAGTAATTATTTTTGGATCAAGTCCAATTGAATTGGATTCAGTTTGGATTGACCCGATTAGGTTAAATGTTGACCTAATCGCTAAGGTGGTTTAGTCCCTGATTTGATCAGGGGTTAGGTTTAGTTAATTTCTGATTTGATTAGGATTTTATTAAGCCTAATTAAGCCTAATTATGTTGGGTTTAATTTGGTCTAATTGTGCTCAACCTATTTTAAACTAGGTTGGCTCAATTTGAATCAAACCACCTTGTTTTAAATTCCCTGCGTCACCCAACTTCCTTGCACCCATTTGAATTCACGAGAAGAAACTTCTCGTGAAATTTTTCTCACAAAAAACTCTTCCCCACGTCCTCATTTGTGCGCCATATGGATGGATAAATTAATTAGTTAGCCATTCAAATTCAAAGCATGTTTGAATTTGAATGGATAACTTATCACTTGCCCTTTCATCCTTATCCATTTTGTGCGTCACATTACTTACACGAGAAAAGGTTTCTCGTGAAACTTTTCCACGCACAAAGATCCACACCCCTTCTCTTCTCATGCCCAAAAGGATAGGGATAAGTTGGTTTTTGTTTGAATTCAAATTTGATTTGAATTCAAATGTGTAACCTCTTGTCTTTATCCTCTCACGCGGATAAGACACGTTCGATGTTATTTTAAAAAGAGGAGAAAGGTGGGACGTGTGTAGAAAAATTAGGAGAAAAACTTTGGGGCGTGAGGAAGGCTTCTGCGCAAGGTGAAGGTCCAAAACGTTTCGAGAGAAAAAGAAAGAAAAGAGAGAAAATTGGGCGCAGGGTTTTTGGTGTGTACCCTAGGGTTTCTACCTAGGGTTCGGGAAGTGAGATTGGTGTACCACGAGTGTCGTGAGTCCACCAAATTTTAGAGAGAGATCCATCAGCCTCTCAAGTAATTGTGCAGATGATCCAGAGCGTCCGAGAAGTCAGCACACATCGATCGAAGGAGTTTGATCAACATCTGCCATCAAAAGGGTGAAATCACGAACTAGCATTCGTGAGGAGCTGATCAGATGGGAGCTTCGTGTGGACGATCCGCAGAGGCCAGACAGTTGGGTGGCTACGACATGACGATCAGAGCCCTCCAACGGTGATCAGATTGCGGTGATCGACTACCCGCAAAAGGTGATGTGTTCTGAACACAGTACTGTAAAACGTTTACTGATTCAAATTTGAATTTTAAATTTAAATGCATGCTATTGTATCATATTTAGATCCTAGTGTAGGGTTAATTAGTATTAATTAATGAGATTAATTAATAATTCCACTGTAAAATAGTAATTTTGAAAAAGTTTTAAAATTACCATTTTTCCCCTGCACTAAATTTTTGCTACAATTGGTATCAGAGCAGGTTCTAGAATATGATATACATATGCATGCGTAGATTAAGGTGTAATCTATAAGTTTAAATTTGAAATTCAAAATTCAAAATTTGAAATTCAAAAAGATTTGAAATTTGAAATTTGAAATTTGTTAGAAGTTTCAAATTTGAAATTCAAAATTTGAAATTTGGTTGAAATTTCAAATTTGAAATTTGAAATTTGAAATTCAAAATTTGAAATTTGAAATTCAAAATTCAAAATTTGAAATTTGAAATTTGGTTGAAATCTCAAATTTGAAATTTGAAATTCAAAATTTGAAATTTGAAATTCAAAATTCAAAATTTAAAATTCAAAGATTGAAAATTCGAAATTTGAAATTTGGTTGAAATCTCAAATTTGAAATTTAAAATTTGAAATTTAAAATTTGAAATTTAAAATTTGAAATTTAAAATTTGAAATTTGAAATTCAAAATTTAAATTTTGAAATTTGTATATTTAGATATACATGATCCAAGTAGCAAGTAATCTAATTGGGTTGGTTGCCATGGCCGTCCGGTCATAGGAGAAAAATAGGGTTTAAAGGCCCTCTCTTCCCATTCGATGGGGTCTCCTATGGCGGTAGGGGTGCCGATGCAATTATATCCCATGCCGATGAAGCAGCGAAAGGACTTAATTAAGAAATTTATCATGAATGTGTTAGATTAGATCTAAAAGAAAATTTATGATTTATTTTGAGTTATTTTCTGTTATAAATGAGCAATAGAATTGCTGTTTATAAAATGTGCTGACCCGTTTGTGAAATGAGTTAACACATTTGGTGAACAGAAAATAAAATCTTTCAAATTTGAAAATTATTTTCGAAATACCGAACCCTGACCCATCAGCCCAAGTACATAATTAAAAGAATTAAGTGTTGTCTAGTAGGTCTAGAATTGTGAATTAAGACCTAAGATAATTGCATAAACTTTTGGGTCAATGGGTTAGATGAATTAGGTCCATAATTGGGTTAGACCTAAGGTTAGTTTAAAAAAAAATGGACTAATTGGAGTAATTGGTCAAATCTAATCAAAAGTTGAATTAGATTAGGTCAAGGATACTCTAGACTCAACTTCAATAGTTGTAGTTGAATGGGTCCATGTCTTTAACTAGACCAAGATGGACTTAATTCATGGCTACGCGGTGGAGTTCTATTTACTAAGTTGATCAAAATTAAAACTAATGAACCGGTTGGTGTCTAAGGTAAGTTCGGCAGTTTTGACCAGTGGTTCTTAAGCGGGAGCTACTCGCATTGATTCGATCATTGACGAGTTAATGGCAAATCCCCACCACTGATCTCACTTACCTGGCCAATCTGGTAAGTTAGATTTTGATTAGATCACTTGGTGATTAGAGCTCACCCATGTCATTAGGTAAATCAGTATGACTGATTTAGGTGCTCCTAATGCCAGCTTTAATTAAATCCTTTTTAATCTGACTTGGTGAAGTCAGTGGGAGGATTGAAATTGGCTGGATGATTTCTTCTCTACTATTCTTTAATAAAATCCTCAAAATTATTAGGTCCCTAAAATGATTAAGTTATAATGATAACTAAGTCATAGCCTTCCATTAAGTGAATGATAATGAGTCCATTAGTTCAATGATCATTGGAGGCCCAAAGGCCTGGTGCTCATTGGCTAATGGAATTATTATTCATAATATGATAATTTGATTGAGTCTTTCTGATGGTGGTTAGGTTGGCCGGCCAAAGTCGGGCCTGATCATTTATTGGTCCGATTCACTAAATTAAGTCATGTTAATGGTTGGACCTAACCAGATCTTTTCAGTGGAGGCCAAAGCCTACTGATTAGGTTCTGGGGCAAAATAAATTACTAGAAGTTGTTTAGAGAAACAACTGGTTAAGAACCTACCCATAGATGCACATGGGTTGACCAACCAAAGTTGGGCTCGTGTGTATTCTGTGTGGATTCTAGTACCCATTAAGGAATTAAAGTAATTTCTCAAATTGGAGGATGAGGCTACCAGTTCGTAAAAATATTGGAAAAAACTTTAGACTAAAGTCCAAGTCTTTAGTATTAATTTATGTACTAATAGAGGTCTCGTTTTCCTTTAAGCAGCTATGGCCACTACCCTGTCGCTCCGGTCATTATTAGATAATGACAAGCTCATGGGACCCAATTTTGATAGCTGGTATCGAAAATTGAAAATCGTCCTTGAGCATGAACGGATCCTTTATGTAGTAACGGATCCAGCACCTGAGGAGCCAGCTCCGAACGCTAGTAAAGCGATCCGAGACACTTACTTGAAGTGGCTCAATGACCGCACCATCGTTCGATGTATTATGCTGGTAGCAATGAATGACGAGTTCAGCCGAAGGTTTGAGAATGCCCAGCCACAGGAGATGCTTCAAATGTTGAACGACTCCTTTGGCACGCCTGACGATGTTGAAAGGCACAAAACTAGTTATGCCATTTTCAATGCTCGGATGAGGGATGGGGCCTCAGTCACTGATCATGTACTGTACATGATCGAGATGATTGAGTGCCTAAGCAAATTGGGCTTTCCTCTGCACGAGCAGCTCGGTAAGGATGCGATCCTTAATTCCTTGTCCAAGTCCTTCCTCCCATTCCTTACTCATTTTCGAATGACAAAGCCTGCAGTAAACTACCACGGATTGTTGGGGTTGCTGCAGAACTTTGAGAAGGATCACCAACTCCATAAGGAGTCGGTGAATGTAGTGGGAGGGTCTTCTTCTCGTCGTCAACCCTTTGGGAAGGGGAAGAAGAACAAGAAGAAGAAAAATAAGAAGGTGTAATCTCATGCTGGGACAGTAGCACGGGGTCAGACCAAGAAGTGCAAGAATGACCAGAGCTAGGCGGAGTGCTTCTTTTGCAAGAAGCACGGGCATTGGAAGAGGAACTGTCCTCAATACATTGCCTCCCTGGACCCAAACAGGCCAAAGAAGAAGCAAGGTAATTATATGATAACTCCTTGCAACTTTTCGATTTGTGATACTACTGCCTGGGTATTGGATACCGGAAGCCCTTATCATATTTGTAATTCGATGCAGGGTCTGCAGGTCAGTAGAAGATTTGATGAAGGCGAGAGGTTCCTGAATGTTGGAGATGGAAGCAAAGTTCCAGTTCTAGCTTTAGGAATCATGAGTCTTGTAATCAATTCTCGTAATGTAATTCTGAGTGAATGTCACTATTGTCCAAGTTTTTTATTAAATATTATTTCTGTAGGCCTTTTGGCCATGTATGGTTATGATTTTTTAATAAAAGAAAATATTTGCAATATCATTTTGAATGGTGTTACAATATTTGTTGGACAATTAAATAATGGAATTTACTTACTATCACAGCCTGTTAATGTGGTTCAAAAATTCGGTAAACGCTCTAGAATAGATAATGTGTCAGAAGTCTACCTTTGGCACTGTAGGCTAGGTCATATCAATAAGAACAGGATCAACAGGTTGGCTCAAGAAGGAATTCTTGAAGTTAGTGATTGTGAATCACTTCCAACCTGTGAGTCCTGTCTTCTTGGAAAGATGACCAAGTCACCATTTACTAGAAAAGGTGAGCGAGCCAGTGAACTCTTAGGTCTGGTACATTCTGATGTATGTGGACCCATGAGCTCAAGTGCAAGAGGTGGATTTTTCTACTTCATAACCTTCACAGACGACCTATCTAGGTATGGGTATGTTTATTTAATGAAGCATAAGTCGGAATCATTTGAAATGTTCAAACTATTCCGAAATGAGGTAGAAAAACAAACTGGAAAGTGTATTAAAACTCTTCGATCTGATCGAGGAGGTGAATACCTTTCCAATGAGTTTCAGACGTATCTAGGGGAGAATGGGATTCTCTCTCAGTGGACTCCTCCTGGAACACCACAGCATAATGGTGTGTCTGAAAGGAGGAATCGGACCCTGTTAGACATGGTTCGATCCATGATGGGGTTTGCTGGTCTGCCGATCTCCCTCTGGGGATATGCGCTCGAATCGGCTTGTTACCTTCTAAATAGAGTTCCGATTAAGTCTGTAGCCAAAACGCCATATGAGATATGGATAGGACGTAAGCCAGTACTCTCGCACCTTAGGGTTTGGGGGTGTCCGGCTTATGTTAAACGTTTAATTACAGACAAGCTTGGACCTAGGTCTGACAAGTGTAATTTTATAGGGTACCCAAAAGAGACCAAAGGGTATTATTTCTACCTTGCTGATGAGCAAAAGGTGTTTGTCAGCCTTAAGGCAATCTTTTTAGAAAAGGAGTTCCTTAGTGAAGGAACTGTTGCCTCTAAAGTCGAACTTGACGAAGTTCGACAGGTGGAAAAACTGACACATGTTACTGAACCTGAACCGGATTTGATTTGATCAGATCCGGAGCCCATTGATTATGCACCCTTAAGGCGGTCTGGTAGAGTACCACATCAACCGGACAGATATTATGGTTTCTTGGTCCGGGATGGTGATCCTATCGAACTTGATGAAAACGATGAGAATCCGATCACCTACATGGATGCAATGCAGAGATCTGACTCTGAGAAATGGCTAGAGGCCATGAAATTCGAAATGGAGTCCATGAAGGTCAATGATGTGTGGACATTGGTTGACCCACCCGAAGGAGTAAAACCCATAGGGTGTAAGTGGGTCTTCAAAAGGAAGAGGGGCGCAGACGGAAAGGTGGAGACCTATAAAGCCCGTCTGGTTGCCAAAGGATATCGTCAACGTTATGGTATAGACTATGACGAGACGTTTTCTCCTGTGGCAATGCTCAAATTCATTCGGATTATGCTTGTGATAGCTGCCCATCTGGACTATGAAATCTGGCAGATGGATGTGAAGACAGCTTTCCTAAACGGAGAGCTGGACGAAGAGGTGTATATGATACAACCTGAAGAGTTCACATCCACAGATGAGTCTAAGGTGTGCAAGCTACAGAGGTCCATTTATGGACTTAAGCAGGCATCTCGGAGTTGGAACATACGTTTTGATAGGATGATCAAAACGTATGGCTTCGTTAAGAACGGAGAAGAACCCTGCATTTATAAGTGGGCTAATGGTCCAGCAGTAGTATTTCTTGTATTGTATGTGGATGATATTCTCTTAATCGGGAATGATGTCCCTGCATTACAGGGAATAAAGATTTGGCTATCGTCACAGTTCTCCATGAAGGATCTGGGAGAAGCTTCCTACATCCTAAGAATGAGGATCTATAGGGATAGATCCAAAAAGTTGCTTGGCTTATCCCAATCCACGTACATTGATACTATGCTGAAAAGGTTCAGCATGGAAAATTCCAAAAAAGGCTATCTACCGATAGGCCATGGAATTTCTCTCTTGAAGAGGGATTGTCTGACAACACCTCAAGAGAGAGAGCGTATGGGTAGGATTCCATATGCTTCGACAGTGGGATCTATCATGTACGCCATGACATGTACACAACCAGATCTGGCATACTCACTAGAGGTAGTGAGTAGATACCAATCTGATCCAGGAGAGAATCACTGGAAGGTTGTTAAAACCATCCTGAAGTATTTGAGAAATACTAAGGACCAGTGGCTTATATATGGTGAATCGACTTGAGACTTATAGGGTTTACAGACTCTAGTTTTCAGTCTGATCAAGATGATAGCAAGAGTGTGTCAGGATTTATTTTTACCCTTAATGGTGGGGCTGTCTGCTGGAAGAGTTCCAAGCAGCACACTGTGGCTGATTCAGTATACGAGGTGGAGTATATTGCTGCATCAGATGCTGCCAAAGAAGCGGTGTGGCTGAGGAAATTCATCATCGAGCTCGGAGTAGCACCCTCCCTTGTTGGTCCAGTTCTGCTCTACTGCGACAGCTCTGGAGCCATTGCTCAGGCGAAGGAACCAAAGGCACACCAGCGGACGAAGCATATTCTGCATCGCTACCATCTCATCCGGGAGATCATGGATCGAGGTGACGTCGACCTTCAGAAGATCGACGGGAAGGAGAACCTGGCCGATCCATTCACTAAAGCCATTGCGGTGAAGGAGTTCAACGACAACAAGTCGAAGATGGGTATTAGATACTGCACCGATAGGCTTTAGGCCAAGTGGGAGATTGTTAGGAATAGTGTCCCAAAGCCAATCGTCAGCCTGTTGACGGTTGTGCTCCTTTTGTATTAGTACATGAATTATAAATAAATAAAAGTTATTTTGGTATTTTTTTATCACAAATGTTTCATCTTCTAATGAACTCCTGTGTTGTGGTGAAGTCCTTAGGACTATTTAGACTCGACAAAGGAGGATTTGTCGTTTAGTCCTTAAACATGTTCGCGACCAAATGATACGTTGTTACCAAGGACGACAATATTTATCGAGCATAGGTCGTTGTGTGTCATATGGGTTGGTTGTCCTCATAACCAAAGAGTGTGGAGACACTGGTATGGCATACAGGTGAGATGTAATGGTACATCTGCACTGAACGTGACCAACTCCGGAGCTATTTCTGCTGTCAAGATTTGCTCCGATGGGATATGGGTATAAATATCCCTCCAACCTGAGACCGCCACGGTGACTTGCAAGCAACTCACTGCACTTAGGCACTGGACTACCTGAATTTCTAATTCAGTGACGGAAGGTTGCTGGGTGTAGTCAAGTACTTGACTTGTCGGTGCGTGTGTCAAGATGGGATTGACCACTCCAGTTTAGGAGCTGTGTACAGTCGTGTTTCAATTTAGCAAAACCTTGGCCAGGGTAGTCCTAGTGAGGAGTCACAGGACTAATTGAGTTGAGCACGATTCGGATGATGTCATCAGGGTTGACAGTTTAACCCTGAGTCATCCTAAACACAGGGGTCAAAAGGGATGAATTATACGGTAACCATATTCACGTAGGTTCTGAATGTTGCGATTGCGATTATTCGACCTATCCGGTCATCGGGTACCATTGCTAGATGGTCACTTCGATTAGTACAGAAATTGGTTCCTATGCTACCGGCTTAGGTTCGAACCTGCGGGGTCACACACATTAGAGGTTCCTTTCTGATCTGATGGCTGATTATGAGTCTTATCTATTTGGGACTCTATGATTGAGAATTAGGATTCTCTAATAATGAGTTCCACACATTTTGGGTACCGGGGTCAAAATTTTGAATTTCAAATTTTGAATTTGAAATTTGAACTCTTTGATCAGGGTTTCATATCGATGGTCTCTGATGCCTGATTGCCCATCAGATTTGGACTCAATATTTATGAGAAAATTAATTAGTGATTTAATCACTAATTAACTCAATTTGATTGAGTAATTATTTTTGGATCAAGTCCAATTGAATTGGATTCAGTTTGGATTGACCCGATTAGGTTAAATGTTGACCTAATCGCTAAGGTGGTTTAGTCCCTGATTTGATCAGGGGTTAGGTTTAGTTAATTTCTGATTTGATTAGGATTTTATTAAGCCTAATTAAGCCTAATTATGTTGGGTTTAATTTGGTCTAATTGTGCTCAACCTATTTTAAACTAGGTTGGCTCAATTTGAATCAAACCACCTTGTTTTAAATTCCCTGCGTCACCCAACTTCCTTTCACCCATTTGAATTCACGAGAAGAAACTTCTCGTGAAATTTTTCTCACGTAAAACCCTTCCCCACGTCCTCATTTGTGCACCATATGGATGGATAAATTAATTAGTTAGCCATTCAAATTCAAAGCATGTTTGAATTTGAATGGATAACTTATCACTTGCCCTTTCATCCTTATCCATTTTGTGCGCCACATTACATACATGAGAAAAGGTTTCTCATGAAACTTTTCCATGCACAAAGAGCCACACCCCTTCTCTTCTCACACCCAAAAGGATAGGGATAAGTTGGTTTTCGTTTGAATTCAAATTTGATTTAAATTCAAATGTGTAACCTCTTGTCTTTATCCTCTCATGCGGATAAGACACGTTCGACGTTGTTTTAAAAAGAGGAGAAAGGTGGGACGTGCATAGAAAAATTAGGAGAAAAACTTTGGGGCGTGAGGAAGGCTTCTGCACAAGGTGAAGGTCCAAAACCTTTCGAGAGAAAAAGAAAGAAAAGAGAGAAAATTGGGCGCAGGGTTTTTGGTGTGTACCCTAGGGTTTCTACCTAGGGTTCGGGAAGTGAGATTGGTGTGCCACGAGTGTCGTGAGTCCACCAAATTTTAGAGAGAGATCCATCAGCCTCTCAAGTAACTGTGCAGATGATCCAAAGCATCCGAGAAGTCAGCACACATCAATCGAAAGAGTTCGATCAACATCTGCCATCAAAAGGGTGAAATCACGAACTAGCATTCGTGAGGAGCTGATCAGATGGGAACTTCGTGTGGACGATCCACAGAGGCAGACAGTTGGGTGGCTGTGACATGACGATCAGAGCCCTCCGACGGTGATCAGATTGCGGTGATCGACTACCCGCAAAAGGTGATGTGTTCTGAACACAGTACTGTAAAACGTTTACTGATTCAAATTTGAATTTCAAATTTAAATGCATGCTGTTGTATCATATTTAGATCCTAGTGTAGGGTTAATTAGTATTAATTAATGAGATTAATTAATAATTCCACTGTAAAATAGTAATTTTGAAAAAGTTTTAAAATTACCATTTTGCCCCTGCACTAAATTTTGCTACACTGTATACATCTGTATGTACTAGGGTAAGTAGGTCTGTGGCCCTTTCCCCATGTCCTGTAAAAGGGAGCTTGGTCATTTTGCCTTGAAGGCATGATTCACAAACTAGATATGACTCAGAAGTCAACAGACTCAATAGCCCGAATTTCTCCAATTTGTTAACCCTGTCTTTCACTATATGACCTAGCCTTAGGTGCCACAGATACCTATCATTTAGACTATCTCTAGGCCTTTTAATTCCCATGGCATTCATATTTTGCTCGATATGAAATACAGATACATCAATATGTAGCTAATAAAGATCATTAATAAGAAAACCATTTGTAACTTTATTATTTTCATAAAATATATTACAATGTTTCTTATGAAAGCTAATCACATAGCCTTCTTGTGCTAAACATGAAACAGAAATCAAATTCTTGCTTGCTGCAGGCACATAATAACAATCTCTGAGAACTAAATCTAATCCTAACGATAATCGCAGAGCGTAGGTTCCAACAGCCACAGCAGCAACTCTTGCTTCATTCCCGATGCGTAGGATCATATCTCCATCCCTCAGCCTCCTGCTCTCCTCAAGACCCTGCATAGAAGTGCACAAATGAGCACTAAAACCAGAGTCAAGTACCCAACTGGATGCAGAGAAAACCGTAAGATTAGATTCTATAACGAGCATACCTCCAGAAGGACCATCCTTCTTGTTCTTCAGGATGGCCAGGTATTGAGGACAGTTCCGCTTCCAATGGCCGTCTAAATTACAGTGGAAATATTTTTCTTTTTCAGCAGCCTTCTTCTTCGGTTCTGTCTTCTTCTTCTTCCCATCCACCTTCTGCTTCTTCGCAGACTTCTTCTTCTTTTCAAAAGACTTTCTCTTGGAAGAAATCCACTCCATAGTAAGGACTGAGCCTTTTGAACCCTTCAAAGAAAGCTCAGCCATAACCAACATGTTCATTAACTCAGCCAAGTTACACTTCATCTTATGCATATGGAAGTTCATGATGAACTGACCATATGCATCAGACAAGGACTGAAGGATCACATCAATTTGAAAATCCTTGTCTAAGATAACATCGAGCTTCTCAAGCTCCTTAATATCCTTGATCTATGACAAACAATGATCTTGGACTGACTGCCCATCACGTATTTTAGCCTTAAAAAGCCTTTGGCAGACTTGATACTTGGCTGCGCGACTTTGTTCACCAAACAACTCTTATAGGTGAGCCAACATTTGGCAGGTAGTCATAATGTTCTCATGCTGGTACTGTAAGTCATCAGACATGGCACCCAACATGTAGTACCTGGCATTATTATCGTCATCCATCCATTTTTTCAGAGACGCTCTCTGTTCAACAATCAAACGTGCTAGCATGGTAGGTGGGTCCTGGTCCAAGACATGAGTCAGTTTCTCGAAACCTAGAATAATTCTGTAGTTCCTCAACTAGTCTTTGAAATTAGGTCCAGTCAATCTGTGGGTGTCTAGCATTTTGGTCAGGGGGTTGGACATAGATATGTTTCCTATAGAAAGTTAAAAGTTTCTAGTTAGATTTTGTAATCAGACTTAACCAATTTGTTCAGGGGTTTCATTTTTAAACAAATTAGGCTCTCACTATTTTTTCAGATCCCTACACTCCCTAGGTAGAGATGTGAAAATCTCCGTGATTAGTGATTCCTAGTGGGTGGTACGATCTCACCGATTGGCTCGCCATGTCACCTAATAGTTATTGATGATGGGTCAATCGATGAGTGGACAACTCTTGTACAATGATTCTCTAATCATGGTGCACCCAAAACTTGATCTCTAATTTATGAAGCTCACCATGCCCGAAATATTGCTCCAATCCTTAGTTAAGTCAGACCCACCATTTGCACGAATTAGATTCCTGATTGGGTCCCTCACCGTATCTGGAATATTAAGCACCACCCATCCTCTAATCCATAGCATCCAATGCCTAATGGACATGGTTGCATCTTTTCGGTGCAACTGAGCCACTATAACTAGTCGAGAACAATCAACCCTAGGAAGGGCCTGCACATCCACAATGGTGGAAGACCTTAGACTTAATATTTTCTTAAGAAGATTTGATTTTGGTCTCATTAAACTTGACTTGACATAGTCATAACAATTATGACTAACCTAGTGACATGGGTTAGCTCGAATTGTTAGCCACCTCAAATCAGAACTGGATCGATACATATGGCCAAGTAAGTGAGACTGAAGGGAGGGATATGCCATTAACTTGACTAGAATGCATTCGAGTCAAGTAGCTCCCAATTAAAAACCAGTCGGTTGCATCTGTCCAACTTACCTTAGACACCAAATTGTCAAACCAGAACCAATTGGGTTAGTCTACAATCCAGGCTCTAACCACTGAGCCAAATTAGGACTTAACTTGATCAAGTCATATCTAAATATGATTCGACCTTGACCTAGATTTAATCCTATTAAGCTGGTCAATTATTAGCTTTCATGATACCACCTAACCAACTTTTGATTCGATTTGATCAACCGCTAGACCTAATTAAGCTACCCAAGCCCAAACCCAATTTTATGAAAATGGCTTAGATTTGAAATTCTTAATGTTAGACCTAATTTAATTTTATAGGTTTAATTCATTAATTAAGTCTTGGGTTCATAAACAAAATATGTAAAATAAATCTTAGGGTTTTAGGATCTAGAATTTTGCAGAAAAGTAAATTTTTGATTTTTGATTAAGGATGAACGTGCAGCACTCCTACATGCCATAAGAACACCCCATTGAATGGGAGGAGAGGGTCTTAAACCCTACTTTGTTCTTATGATCGGACGGCCATGAGGAACACCTTAATCAGACTATTAATTTAACTATAAAACTAGTTAGATCTAAGTTACATATCACATATATAATTTCAGATCTAACATATACATGCTTTGCATACATCTCATGTATTAAAATCTGATCTAATTAGCATGCTTTTAGATCTGATACATCACATATAACATCTGAAAAATAAGATTTAAATTAAACTATTCAATATAAAATCTATTCTAGACAGTTACTAGAACAATTCTACAACTAGTCTAGGCATGCAACAGATCAATCTTATCTATTAATTAAAATTTTATTTTTTATTTTCTGATCAGAATATAATATTTATAACATCAAAAAAATAGAGAATAAAATTAGATCTAATTTATATTTTAATCATATTAAAATATAAAACTATATGACTATTCATAGATCAAACTACTCCTAGTCTAGTCATGCATCTCATACATGTTAGATCTACTTAGATTTAATTTTAAATTTTTCTGACTTCAGATCCTATCACATTTGATATGACATCTGAAATCTATTAATATCAGATAAATAAAAATAAAAATTAGATCTAAATTAGATCTGAAATAGAGCCATCAACTTGGCTCTGATACCAGTTGAAAAAAAAATTGGCTTTTTCCTTGTAGGATCTTCCAGATCTAATGAGATCTGGGGTGGAATATTTCAAAAAATATTATCCTACAATATTTTAGATCTAAGATCTATTATATATAATTTTTATTATTTGATATTAAATCTAAAATTAAATCTAAAAATATGAAGAATAGAGAAATACCTCTAGGGTAACTAGATTACCCTGTAGATGATCGCAGCAATGCTTGAGGTTCTAAAATAGCCACGCAGTCGCCTGGCCTCTAGCGATATCCACTCAAGTAGGATCTAGATCATCTTCTCCTTCTAAATTTTTTCTCCAAAAATCAGATCTGGATCTGATCTGGAAGATCTTCAAAAGATCTTCTGAAGCTGGAGCAGCAGCTTCTCAACAAATCTCTGCAGCCTTCTAATCAGGAAGCCACCATGCCTTGGACAAGCACCAGATGGATGCCCAACCTCTTGCATGTGAAGAGGGGAGGGAGAGGAGTAGAGTAGGCATGGAGAAGTGGAGAGATTCATGCTTTTTCTGGTTATTGAGTAGAGACTCTAAACCCTAGGTGCAGACAGGGTTTAAATAAACCCTGCTGCGCCATGCAGTGCCACATCATTCGACCAATCAAAAAATTTTAATTAATTTTGAAAAAAATTTGATTGGTGGAGTGATGTCATTTTATCATATAAGATAAGAATCCCCATAATCCCTTTTACTGTTGGCACCAACACTGGATAAGCATAGTGAGATTGGCATCCCACAGTCCAAGTTGATCAAGGGATCAGAGTCCTCATCTCATGAGACTCTATCCTTATACACTTGGGGTGCACGCCCAATCTGAAAATGGCACCCACATTGAGGCTCAATTTAGCAGGTGGACACTCCACAAAAAATCTCCAATGATCTCTTGCCAAGTGGCCTTCAGTCCAAGGTCCATAGGTCAACGTTTGACCAATGTCCTAAAATGGAAATGGCAGGTGAATTGGCAGGTGTTGTCCTAAATTCATCTCATGAATTAAGATAAGACTTTTCTGAACTAGACTGGCTCCAGTCAGATTGAGAGAAACCTTCTCAAGGTTCTCTGGATGAGTCAAATCACATTTGGCTCAGTCGAGATAGAAAAGATTATATGAGGAGAAAGTTAGGCTCAATCGTGTGCTAGCACGATTTTCTTGAACCTAATTGGATCTAATCCAAATCAATCGAACTGGGTTAGCTCAATTGATGACATCTAGACCCCAACTCTTATTTGTGTGATCTAGTTAGGTTTATTTCTATATGGTAATGAGACATGTCATGATCTCATCATCGACATCATCGAAACTTCTTTCGATGGATCAGAACTCTTCTGATTCAGACAATTAGAATGATCGATCATCAAGATCATTCTAATTGCTCCCAAAATCCACTAGTGATACCTAGCAGTATATGGTGGCAACCCATCAGAAATGAAGACGAACCTCTCAGTGCAGCTACCTGTGTGATTGAGTTCTTCTATCACGAGTCCCGACTGAATTAAAGTTAAGGTGAACTCGTCAAACCCAACATCAGTCATATAAATCAATCGATCGATCCAAGTCCGATGTGAAATCTTAATGAAAAACTCTTTTCCATTATTTCACTCTGCCATGGTCATGGGCTTAAGAACTCAATCTTTCGATCATCATAGGACTACTCCTCTTATTTACTGAGGTTGATAGATCCCTTCTTGGTGCGATCTAGTTCCTACAATGAATATGCTATAGCCAACATACACCTCAGGATTTTGAATGACTAGAAGATCGAGTTATGGTGTAGTCAAACTATAACACACTCAAAGTGAACTGTCGATGTACCTCAGGTCAAAGAACTAGACACACTGCTGCAGCATCGAGCTAGTCATCGACGAGAAGGTAGACTTTTTTATGACTACTCGAGGTGATCACGCTCCGTACTCTCGTTCTCAACGAATACCTATACTCTCGCTTTGGTGTCTCTACACCATAGACTCAAGATACATCTACCCTAAGGAAGCGATCGTACACCAACCTTCCAGATCGATCACCATCCTCATGATGATCCTATGGTCAGGAGCTGTTTATGAGTTAGTTTTGTAAATTCATGCCTTAAATTTTCAACTCTTGAAAATATGAATTAACATTCCTACTAACTCAAAGGATGTATCACAGACATAATGTACACAATGTGATAGTAGAATAACACTTTTATTCATTTATAGTCAAAATTATAAATTTGCCCTTATATTTGTACAGAAATGTGTCAGCCAATCTGGCATCTAGGGCACACATCTAACAACTCCTTTCTCTTGTTCAACCTATTATGGTCAAGGGAAGCAAGACAATTCTTCTTCCTATGACCCTGTGCTTTTGCCTGATTTGGATCAATTTTGGACTAATTATTTTGACTGGACTAAGAAGCCCCAATACAGACCCATTCATACTGCTGAACCAAATTCAACTTTCGATACTAATTAACGAAGTTGGATCCCATAAGTCATCACTATCTAACAGTGATTGGAGCAATTAAGGTTTAGCCTTATTTTGAGAAAAGAGAATAATGACCTAATGTATATGAATTATTTTAAGCCTAGAGATAAGGACTTTAGTCTCAAGGTTCTCCCACTATTTTATTCAAATTGGTAGCCTCTACCTCCAATTCAAAAAATTACTTTAATTTCCTAGTAGGTAATAGAATCCATATAGACTACACACAAGTCCGACTTTGGTCGGCCAACCCATGTGCATCTACAGGTAGGTTCATTAACCAATTGTTTCTCCAAACAACTCCTAGTAATTTAATTTTGCCCCATAAACCTAATCAGTAGGCTTTGGCCTCCATTGTAAGGATCCGGTTAGGTCCAACCATTAACATGACCATATTTGGTGCATCTAATCAATAAATGATTAAGCCCAACTTTGGTTGGCTAACCTAACCACCATTAGAGAGACACATCCAAATCATCATATGATGAGTGATAATTCTATTAGTCAACAAGCACCAGGCCTTTGGGTCTGCAATAATTATTGAGTTAATGGACTCATTATCAAACACCTTAATGGGAGCCTATGACTCAGTTATTTCCATAATTTTATCATTTTAAGGACCTAATAATTATAGAGGATTTAAAATTATAGTGATTTAAGGATAGAAAAGACATAGACCAATTCGCTACCACTGACTTCATCAAGTCAAGTCCTCCCACTGACTTCTCAAGTCATTAACAAGGACTAGGATCAAATTTGATCCATGGGCACCTAGATCAGTCTCACTGAATGAAATCAGACTCTCTGATTTTCTATGTGACATGGGTTAGTACGAATCAATGAGCAACCTAATCAAGACCTGATTAACCACATTGGCCAGGTAAGTATGATCGATGGGAGGGTCTGCCAATGCTTGCCTTAGACACCATAAGAAATGGCCAGGTAAGCATGCTCCCAATTAAAAATCATCGATCAAGTTTACCTTAGACACTAACTGATTTATCAATTTTGATTTGGTCTACCTAAAGACTCGGGCTCAGCCGCTGAGCCACGATCAGTGTCCATTTGTTAGATATATGGACTTTGATCAACTACAACTATTGAAGTGATCTATAGAAATAACCTAATCCTAATTACTTTTAATTAGGTTTGATCAATTTCTTAACTTAGTCCATATTTAATCTAACCCTAGGTCTAACCCAGTTAATGATCATATCAAAGCTAACCCATTATCCTTTAACCCATGTTTTATGAAATCATCTTAGGATCTTTAAATCACAAACCTAGATCCTAAACAATCACTTAATTCTTTTAATTAAGTTCATGGCTGAGGGTGGGGGTTCGGCATTTTTGAAAAATATTTTCAACTTTTGAAAGGTTTGATACAATCTAATGTTGTTTCACTAAATAGGTCGACTCATTTCAAAAATGGGTTGGCTTATTTCACTAACAAATACTAACAATTAAAATCAGTTAGAAATATAATTCAGGCAATTTTTCAGTCGAGCTGGCATGCTGGTCAAGCTGGCTTACTGGTCGAGCCAGCCCAATCAGCAAATAAAACCTTCGCAAGATCTTGTTCTAGGCTGATTTTAATCTATGTACATTATATAAAAATTTATGAAATAAAATAGACTTAATCTAAAATATTCATGATAAAATTTATTTAAACTCTTTTAAATTTTCTAGATCACAACGTACCAGGACAACCTTTACACTGTAAGGGGTAAACCTTACAGCAGGACAACCTACAGTTCGTGCGATCATTATTTTATTTTTAGATTTATTTTAATATAATTATGAATATGTTATAGAAAAACTTGGATGCTCTGATACCACTGGTGGAAAAGGTGCAGGGTTTCATGCATGAATTTTAAAACTTTTTTGAAATATAACGCAGCGAAACATATAAATTAAATAATTTAATCTATAAATACATGTAATCAAATTACTAAATCCTACAATTAGGATCTATAACATGTCATATTGTATTTATAAATTAAAAAATAAAAGATTTGATATTGATCAAATCAATACCCTAGATCTGAAACAGTTTCAGATCTAAAATCTAGATCATATCTAGATAAAAGAAGAGATCAGATCTCTTACCTTCATACGGGTCGAGAATCCCATGGTTAATTTTCTTTGTTGTCTATGGAGCCGCATACACATCCGGCCTCTATAGGTGATCCACATGAGGCTGCAACAAAATCGAAGGTTCATCGAATGAAGATCCGCTCAAAGTGCTAGCTTCTTGCAGATCCCTCCGGATGGTTAATCTAAAAAATATTCTTTGAATCTCTTGAATATTTCAAAAGATAAAGAATATGAAGAGTAATAAGGGAGAAGCCAAACTTTTTGACCTCCCTAAAATCAAAATTAATATTTAATAGAAAAGGGTCCTAAGAGAAGATAGATCTTCTCCTTGAGTACATCAACAATTGATATCCTAAAAATATCTCTATGCTAGGACATGAGAATACCTTCTTCTCTTGATAATTTTTTAGTTTTCAGATCTTATAATATCTAATTTTTCTCATATAAAAATCTTATGATTTATGGAGAAGAAGGGTTCTAAAAGAAACCTTAAGAAAAGACCTTCTTTTCTTCTTCTTCTTCCATCAAAACATGATCATATCATGTCCAAAATAATAACACCATGCTCCAACTCTTTGGAGCATGAATTTACCATGCCATCCCTCTTTCTCTTTCAAATTTTTTATCATATAAAAAAAATATAAAACAAAGAGATATTAATATGAAAGAAAAAAATAATAAGAGAAGACAATCTTCTCTCTTACCTTTCTCTCTACAAGACATCAACCTTTGATCTCTTGATTGAAGAATTTTCTTCAAGGATATTGGCACCTCAAACCACCCATGTAATCCTTCTTTCTCTCTCATATTTTTATCACATAAAAACAAAAACAAAGAGAAAAGAAATAAGAAAGAAAACCAATAAGAGAAGACAATCTTCTCTCTTACCTTTCTTCTCTATAAGACATCAACTTTTGATCTCTTGTTAGAAAACTCTCCTCCATGGATTTTGGTGCCTCAAACCTCCTAGGTCTTTCTCATTCTGCTCTGGTATTTTTCTCAATTTTTTATGAATTTTTGACTCCAATATCATGGCATATGGGGCGGCCTCCTTTTATATGGTAGACTAGGTCACAAGACCTAGTCTAACAAGGAGTCCTTGGGGCATCCAACTCTTGGACGCCCCCTATCTCATTTATTTCATGGATAGCATAAAAATAATCACAAAAAGAGCAACAAAAAAAAGGATAAACATGGGGGAAGTTGGTGCAAGAGAGGGAGAGAAGAGTCCTTATGAAGAAGGACTCTTTCAAAAAGAGAAATAGGCTAAACCACTTTCCATAATGAACCAAATTAATTTTCATATTGAACCAGATCAAATATAATTCAAATCTTTAAAATAAATGGTGTGAGTTTACTTATCTTAGATATAAAAATCATAAAAAAATTATCTGGAATTAATTAGTGGGCATGGGCTTTAATTTTCTTAGGTGGCGCAAGAGAAGATGGAATCCTAGTCCAACTAGGATTCTTTTTTAGATTAGGTCAAATACTTTGAACCTAATTTAAATTAATTATAACCTAATTAATTATGATTCTAGTCTAACTAAAAGTTCAATTAAATTAGATTAAATCATATTTAATTTAAATTCTAAATTAGAAATTAGGTGCATACAAGTCCTAGTCAAACAGGGACTTATTCTCCCTTGCAACTGGCTTATCCAATAAATCAATTAGACTTAATCTAATTAAATCTAAACTAATTCTAATTGAATCATATTTAATTAGACTTAATTTTAGCCTAATTGCTCAATCAGATTGAGCCAATTAGCAATCCAATTGGTAATGATCCTCCTGCAACACTTGCATTAGGTCAAACATCAATCACATTGATTGTTTAATCTTAGAATGATTCTCAATCTTCGATTAACCATCTGATTAGGTTACAACCTCTTATATGTGTGACCTTATAGGTTTAAACCTAAGTTGGTAGTACAAAAATCAATTTTTGTACCAGTCAAAGTAACTATCTAGCAATGATTCTCGATATCCAGATAGGTCGAATATATGCAAAGCAACATTCTAAGAACCCTGACCCATGGTTGTCGTATAATTCATCTTTTTGATCAATAATGCTCAAGACGACTTCGAGTATGCTGTCAACACTCATGTAAGTCATCTCTATTGTATCTTAAAATTTTATAAATCTCATGACTCCTCACGAAAATTACCCAGGCATAGATTTTGCTAAATTAAAACATAGCGAGACATTCTCTTCTTGAAGTTAATCAAGAGTGATCAATCCCTTCTTGACTCACACACCGACTTCACAAGTACTTGACTGTACCCAGAAACCTTTCGAGCCTATATTAAAAATACAGACAGTCCGGCACCAAAGCACAGTGAGTTGCTTGTAAGTCACCGTGGTGATCTCAGGTCGGAGGGATACTTATACCCATTGGTCTTAGCTAACTACTCTTGATAGTAGAGTGTTACATTGGTTATGTTCAATGCAGATGTACTCTTACATCTCACCTGGATGCCATACCAGTGTCTCCACACCACTTGGTTACGAGGACAACCAATGCATATGGCATACAGCGACCTACACTTGATAAGTTATCGTCCTTGTTAATAACTTATTATTTGATCATGAACAATTTAAGAACCATCCGATAAATCCTTCTTTATCGATTGATTGTGGTTCTAAGGACTTCATCATAATTTAAGAGTTCATTTAAAGAAGATAGAACTTTTATGATGAATCTGCCAAATAACTATTATTATTAGATAATTCATATACTAATTCCAATCATCTACCACTTAGATGATTGGCTTTAGGACACATTTCCCAACAAGTAGAAGTCCTCCAATGGTGATCCATATGAAAGTTGGCCAAGGTCCTTCCTAACCGGTGCACTGTTGCAGCCTTATCTTTTCAAGAATACTATCGGCTTTGAACTCATGGTACAATCGTGCCAAAGCCCAGTCACCTCCAAGCTTGTCACCAAGATCATGCCAAGAAGATACTCTTTAGATGTCTCACTGAAGGAAAAACCAGCTTTTTTCTTATAGGATCTTCCAGATCTAATGAGATCTGGGGCGAAATATTTCAAAAAATTATTTTATGATATTTTAGATCTAAGATCTATTAGATCTAATTCTTATTATCTAATATTAAATCTAAAATTAAATCTGAAAATAGAGGAATAGAGAAATACCTCTAGGGTAACTAGATTATCGCAGCAATGTCCGAGGTTCTAAAATAGCCACGCAGTTGCCTGGCCTCTACTGGTATCCACTCAAGTAGGATCTGGATCATCTTCTCCTTGTAAATCTTTGCTCCAAAAATTAGATCTGGATCTGATCTGAAAGATCTTCAAAAGATCTTCTGAAGCTGGAGCAGCAGCTTCTCGATAAATCTCTGCAGCCTTCTAATCAGGAAGCCACCATGCCTTGGACAAGCACCAGATGGATGCCCAACCTCTTGGACGTGAAGAGGGGAGGGAGAGGAGCAGAGGGGATATAGAGAAGTAGAGAGAATTCAGGCTTTTGCTAGGTATTGAGTAGAGTCTCTAAACCCAAGGCGCAGACAGGGTTTAAATAGACCCTGCTACGCCTTGCAGTGCCACATCATTCGACCAATCAAAAAATTTTAATTAATTCTCAAAAAATTTTGATTGATGGAGTGATATCATCTGATCATATTAGATAAGAATCTCCATAATCCCTCCTACTGTTGGTGCCAACACTGGATAAGCATAGTGAGATTGGCGCCCCATAGTCCAAATTGATCAAGGGATCAGAGTCCTCATCTCATGGGACTCTATCCTTATCCACTTGAGGCGCACGCCCAATCTGAATATGGCACCCACTTTGAGGCCCAATTTAGTAGGTGGACACTCTACAAAAAATCTCCAATGACCTCTTGCCAAGTGGCCTTCAGTCCAAGGTCTATGGGTCAACATTTGACCAATGTCCTAAAATAGAAATGGCAGGTGACAGGAATTAGTAGGTGTTGTCTTAAATTTATCTCATGAATTAAGATAAGTCCTTTCTGAGCTGGACTAGCTCTAGTCATATTATAAGAAACCTTCTCAAGGTTCTCTGGGTGAGTCAAATCACATTTGGCTTAGTCGAGATAGAAAAGATTACACGAGGAGAAAGACTCAATCATGTGCTAGCACGATTTTCTTGAACCTAATTGGATCTAATCCAAATCAATCGAACTGGGCTAGCTCAATTGATGACATCCAAACCCTAACTCTTATTTGTATGATCTAGTTAGGTTCATTTCCATATGGTAATGAGACATGTCGTGATCTCATCATTGATATCATCGAAACTCTTTTTGATGGACCAGAACTCTTCTGATTCAGATAATTAGAATGATCGATCATCAAGATCATTCTAATTGCTCTCAAAATCCACCAGTGACACCCAGCAGTATATGGTGGCAACCCATCAGAAATGAAGATGAACCTCTTGGTGCAGGTACCTATGTGATTGAGTTCTTCTATCATGAGTCCCGACTGAATTAGTGTTAAGGTGAACTCGTCAAATCCAACATCAGTCATATGAATCAATCGATTGATCCGAGTCCGATGTGAAACCCTAATGGAAAACTCTTTTCCATTATTTCACTCTGCCATGGCCATGGGTTTAAAGACTCGATCTTTCGATCATCATAGGACTACTCCTCTCATCTACCGAGGTTGATAGATTCCATCTTGATGCGATCTGGTTCTTACAATGAATATGCTATAGCCAACGTACACCTCAAGATTCTGAATGGCTAGAAGACTGAGTTATGGTGTAGTCAAACTATAACACACTCAAGGTGAACTGTCGATGTACCTCAGGTCAAAGAACTAGACACACAGCTACAGCATCGAGCTAGTTATCGATGAGAAGGTAGACTTCTTTATGACTGCTCGAGGTGGTCACGCTCAGTACTCTCGTTCTAAATGAATACCTATACTCTCGCTCTGGTGTCTCCACACCGTAGACTTAAGATACATCTACTTAAGGAAGCGATCGTACACCAACCTTCCAGATCGATCACCATCCTCGTGATGATCCTATGGTCAGGAGCTGTTTATGAGTTAGTTATGTAAATTCATGCCTTAAATTTTTAACTCTTAAAAATATGAATTAACATTCCTACTAACTCAAAGGATGTATCATAGATAAAATGTACACAATGTGATAGTAGAATAACCCTTTTATTCATTTATAGTCAAAATTATAAATTTGTCCTTACATTTGTACAAGAATGTGTCAGCTAATCTGGCATCTAGGACACACATCTAACAAACTCCCACTTGACCTAATGCCAATTGGCTACATATCTAAGTCCCATCTTCTCAAGGTAGACATCGATCTTCTGCTGGCCTATTATCTTTGTCAATGGATCTGCTACATTATCTGTAGAGTCGTCTCTCATAACCTCGACATAACCTTTTTCGAGGTAATCACAAATCAGATGGAATCGCCGCTCGATATGCTTGGACTTCTGGTGAGACCTTGGCTCCTTAGCTAGGGCTATGGCGCCATTATTGTCACAGTAAAGAGGGACGTCATCCGATGACATCACTTCAAGCTCTGCGACAAACTTTTTGTACCAGAATGCCTCCTTTGCAGCTTTCAATGCAGTAATATACTCTACCTCTATGGTGGAATCAGCAATCACTGTTTGCTTGAAATTCTTCCAGCTAACTGCACCACCATTGCAAATGAACAGACTTTTAGATGTCAACTTTCGATCATCTATATCAGACATAAAGTCTGAGTCTGTAAATTTCTGAACCTGGAGTTCTCCATTCCCAAAGACTAGAAACATATCCTTAGTCCTTCTCAAGTACTTAAGGATACATTTCATAGAAGTCCAGTGCTCTTCGCCTGGATTCGACTGATATCTGCTTGTGACACTCACAGTATGGGCTATATCAGGTCGTGTATATAGCATGGCATACATGAGACTTCCTATTGTCGAAGCATAAGGGATCTTGCTCATGCATTCAATCTCCTCAGGTGTGCTAGGGCACATCTTCTTAGAGAGATGAATGCCATGTCTAAAAGGTACTAAATCTCTTTTAGAGTTTTTCATGCTAAACCTTTTTAGCACCTCCTCTATGTACATCTTCTGTGAAAGTCCCAGCATCCTATTTGGTCTATCTCTATAGACCTTAATACCCAGTATAAAGGATGCGTCTCCTAGATCTTTCATAGAGAACTCCTTAGACAACCATATTTTGACTGAGGTCAACATGGAAATATCATTCCCAATCAGGAGGATGTCATCTACGTACAGTATGAGGAAGACAACTATACTCCCACTAACCTTCTTGAACACACATGGTTCCTCTTCATTCTTGATGAAACTAAACATTTTGATCACATCATTGAAACGAGTATTCCAGCTCAGAGAAGCTTGCTTAAGTTCATAAATGGACCTTTGCAGCTTGCAGATCTTGTGATCATCATCTCTGGATGTGAAACCAAACGGCTGTTCCATATAGATATCTTCCTCAAGATATCCATTTAAGAATGCCGTTTTCATGTCCATCTGCCATATTTCATAATCGAAATAGGCTATAACAGTAAGCATTGTGCAGATGGATTTTAGAATGACTACGGACGAAAAGGTATCCTGATAGTCAATGCCTTTACGTTAACTATAACCTTTTGCTACGAGCCTAGCCTTGAATGTCTCTACATTCCTATCTGCACCTATCTTTCTCTTGAAGATCCATTTACACCTAATAGGTACAATACCTTCAGGTGGATCTACCAAGGTCCAGACTTGGTTTGAGTGCATCGAGTCAATTTCTGATCTCATTGCTTATAACCATTTCTCAGAGTCGATATCTGATATCGCCTCATCGTAGGTCTTGAGGTCATCACCATGAGCCTTATTTTTCGTGAGGAATATTTTCTCTACTTCCTCTTGTATAGTACCTAAGTACCTTTCAGAAGGACAGGAAACCCTAGTCGATCTATAAGGTGGAAGAGGTTGTGTTGGGACTGATTCTAATTGATTTGGTTTCTTAGGTTCTTTAGCTCATTGCTCTTGGGAGACATTCTCCTTGAACTTAATTATTCTTCCGATGCCACCATCTTGAATAAACTATTTTTCAAAAAAAATAGCATGTCGATTCACAATCACATTGTGATCTTTTAGAATATAGAAATAGTATCCTAATGACTCTTTAGGATATCCTATGAATCGAGCTCTAAAAGACCTGAACTCTAACTTGTCTGCCTGCTGTCTCTTGACAAGAGCCGAACAACCCCAAATTCTGAGATGACTAAGACTTGGTTGCTTACCATGCCATATCTCATACGGTGTGGTAGGATCTGTTTTAGAGAAAATCTTATTCAATACATATATTGTTGTCATGAGATAATGTCCCCAAAAAAACTGAGAGAGGTCCATGAAGCTCATCATGGAACGGACCATATCTAATATGGTCCGATTTCTTCATTCTGAAATCCCGTTGAGTTGTGGCATTCTAGGTGGAGTCCATTGAGAGACTATACCATTGTCCTTAAGATAGTCTAGGAACTCCCGACTAAAGTATTCACCTCCTCGATCTGATTGAAGAACCTTAATGGGCTTTCCTGTTTGTTTTTCTACCTCATGTCTGAATTCTTTGAACTTTTCAAAGGCTTCAAACTTATGTTTCATTAGAAATACATATTTGAACCTAGACATATCATCAGTGAAGGTAATGAAGTAGACATAGTTGTCTCTAGCCGGCACATCAAATAGGCTGCATACATCTATATGTACTAGGGCAAGTAGGTCTGTGGCCCTTTCCCCATGTCCTGTAAAAGGGAGCTTGGTCATTTTGTCTTGAAGGCATGATTCACAAACTAGATATGACTCAGAAGTCAACGGACTCAATAGCTCAGATTTCTCCAATTTGTTAACCCTATCTTCCGCTATATGACCTAGCCTTAGGTGCCACAGATACCTATTATTTAGACAATCTCTAGGCCTTTTAATTCTCATGGCATTCACATTTTGCTCGATATGAAATACAGATACATCAATATGTAGCTGATAGAGATCATTAATAAGAAAACCATTTGCAACTTTATTATTTCAATAAAATATGTTATAATGGTTCTTATGAAAGCTAATCACATAGCCTTCTTGTGTTAAACATGAAACAGAAATCAAATTCCTGCTTGTTGTAGGCACATAATAACAATTTCTAAGAACTAAATCTAATCTTAATGGTAATCGCAGAGGGTAGGTTCCCACAGCCACAGCAGCAACTCTTGCTCCGTTCCTGACATGTAGGATTATAACTCCGTCCCTCAGCCTCCTGCTCTCCTCAAGACCCTGTATAGAAGTGCACAAATGAGCACTAGAACTAGAGTCAAGTACTCAACTGGATGCAGAGGAAACTGTAAGATTAGATTCTATAACGAGCATACCTCTAGAAAGACCATCCTTCTTGTTCATCAGGGTAGCTAGGTACTAAGGACAGTTCCGCTTCCAATGGCCGTCTGAATTGCAGTGAAAATATTTTTCTTTTTCAGCAGCCTTCTTCTTTCATTCCATCTTCTTCTTCTTCCCATCCACCTTCTACTTCTTCGCAGACTTCTTCTTCTTTCCAAAAGACTTTTCTTAGAAGAAGTTCCCTCCATAATAAGGATTGAGCCTTTTGAACCCTTCAAAGAAAGCTCAGCCGTAACCAACATGTTCATTAACTCAGCCAAGGTACACTGCATCTTTTGCATATGGAAGTTCATGATGAACTAACCATATGCATCAGACAAGGACTGAAGGATCACATCAATCTAAAAATTTCTATCTAAGATGACACCGAGCTTCTCAAGCTCCCCAATATCCTTGATCATTAACAAATAATGATCTTGGACTGATTGTCCATCACGTATTTTAGCCTTAAAAAGCCTTTGGCAGACTTGATACTTGGCTGTGCGACTTTGTTCACCAAACAACTCTTGTAGGTGAGCCAACATTTGATGGATAGTCTTAATGTTCTCATGCTGGCGTTGCAAGTTTTCAGACATGACACCCAACATGTAGTACCTGGCTTTGTTATCATCATCCATCCACTTTTCCAGAGATGCTCTCTGTTCAGCAGTCGGACGTGCTGGCATGGCAGATGGGTCCTGGTCCAAGATATGAGTCAGTTTCTCAAAATTTAGAATAATTCTGTAATTTCTCAATCAGTCCTTGAAATTAGGTCTAGTCAATCTGTGGGTGTCTAGTATTTTGGTCAGGGGGTTGGATGTAGACATGTTTTCTGTAGAGAGTCAAGAGTTTCTAATTAGATTTTGTAATCAGACTTAACCAATTTATTTAGGAGTTTCATTTTTAAGCAAATTATGCTCCCACTATTTTCTCAGATCCCTACACTCTCTAGGTAGAGATGTGAAAATCTTCGCGATTAGTGATTTCTAGTGGGTGGTGCAGTCTCACCGACTAGCTCACCACCTCACCTAACAGTTATTGGTGATGGGTCAACTGATGAGTGGACAACTCTTATCCAATGATTCTCTAATCATGGTGCACCCAAAACTTGGTCTCTAATTTATGAAGCTCACCGTGCCCGGAATATTGCTCCAATCCTTAGTTAAGTCAGACCCACCATTTGCATGAATTAGATTTTGATTGGATCCCTCATCGTATCTGAAATATTGAGCACAATCCATCCTCTAATCCGTAGCATCCAATGCCTAATGGACATGGTCGCTTCTTTCCAATGCAACTGAGCCAATGTAATCAGTCGAGAACAATCAACCCCGAGAAGGGCCCGCACATCCACAATGGTGGAAGATCTTAGACTTAATATTTTCTTAGGAAAATTTGATTTAGGTCTCATTAAACTTGACTTGACATAGTCATAACAATTATGACTCACCTAGTGGCATAGGTTAGCTCGAATTGTTAGCCACCTCAAATCAAAATTGAGTCGACACATATGGCCAGGTAAGTGAGACCGATGGGACGGATATGCCATTAACTTGACAAGAATGCATTCGAGTCGAGTAGCTCCCAATTAAAAACCAGTCGGACATCTATCCAAGTTATCTTAGACACCAAATTATCGAATCAGAACCAATTGGGTTAGTCTACAATTCAGACTCTAACCACTGAGCCAAATTAGGTCTTAACTTGATCGACTCACATCTAAATGTGATTCGACCTTGACCTAGACTTAATCCTATTAGGCTGGTCAATTATTAGCTTTCATGATCTCACCTAACCAACTTTTGATTCAGTTTGATCAACCGCGAGACCTAATTGAGCTACCCAAGTCCGAACCTAATTTTATGAAAATGACTTAGACCTGAAATTCTCAATTTTAGATCTAATTTTATTTCATAAGCTTAATTCATTAATTAAGTCTTGGGTTCATAAACAAAATATGTAAATAAATCCTAAGGTTTCAGGATCTAGGGTTTTGCAGAAAAGTAAATTTTGATTTCTGATTAAGGATGAACGCGTAGCACTCCTACACGCCATAAGAACACCCCGTTGAATAGGAGGAGAGGGTCTTAAACCCTACTTTGTTCTTATGATCGGACGGCCATGAAGAACACCTTAATCAGAAATATTAATTTAACTACAAAACTAGTTAGATCTAAGTTACATATCACATATATAATTTTAGATCTAACTTATACATACTTTGTATACATCTCATATATTAAAATCTAATCTAATTAGTATACTTTCAGATCTGATACATCACATATAATATCTAAAAAATAAGATTTAAATTAAACTATTCAATATAAAGTCTATTCTAGACAGTTACTAGAATAATTCTACAACTAGTCTAGGTATGCAACAGATCAATCTTATGTATTAATTAAAATTTTATTTTTTATTTTTTGATCTAAATATAATATTTATAATATAAAAAAATAAATAATAAATTAGATCTAATTTATATTTTAATCACATTAAAATATAAAACTATAAGACTATTCATAGATCAAACTACTTCTAGTCTAGTCATGCATCTCATACATGTTAGATCTACTTAGATTTAATTTTAAATCTTTTTGATTTCAGATCCTATCACATATGATGTGATATCTAAAATCTATTAATATCAAATAAATAAAAATAAAAATCAGATCTAAATTAGATCTGAAATTGAGCCATCAACCTGGCTCTGATACCAGTTGAAGGAAAAATCAGCTTTTTCCTTATAGGATCTTCCAGATCTAATGAGATCTGAGGTGGAATATTTTAAAAAATTATCTTATGATATTTTAAATCTAAGATCTATTAGATTTAATTTTTATTATCTAATATTAAATCTAAAATTAAATCTAAAAATATGAGAAATAAAGAAATACCTCTAGGGTAATTAGATTACCCTGTAGATGATCATAGCAATGCCCGAGGTTCTAAAATAGCCATGTAGTCGTCTGGCCTCTACCGGTATCCACTCAAGTAGAATCTAGATTGCCTTCTCCTCATGAATCTTTGCTCCAAAAATTAGATTTGGATCTGATCTGGAAGATCTTCAAAAGATCTTCTGAAGCTGGAGCAGCAGCTTCTCGACAATCTCTGCAGCCTTCTAATCAGGAAGCCCCCACGCCTTGGACAAGCACCAGATGGATGCTCAACCTCTTGGACATGAAGAGGAGAGGGAGAGAAGTAGAGGGAGCATAGAGAAGTGGAGAGGATTTAGGCTTTTGCTGGGTATTGAGCAAAGTCTCTAAACCCTAGGCGCAGACAGGGTTTAAATAGACCCTGCTGCGCCATGCAATGCCACATCATTCGACCAATCAAAAAATTCTAATTAATTTTAGAAAAATTTTGATTGATGGAGTGATGTCATCTGATCATATCAGATAAAAATCTCCAGAATCCCTCCTACTGTTGGTGCCAACACTGGATATGCACAGTGAGATTGGCGCCCCACAGTCCAAGTTGATCAAGGGATCAGAGTCCTCATCTCATGGGACTCTATCCTTATCCACTTGGGGTGCACACCCAATCTGAATATGGCACCCACTTTGAGGCCCAATTTAATAGGTGGACACTCCATAAAAAATCTCCAATGACCTCTTGCCATGTGGCCTTCAGTCCAAGGTCCATGGGTCAACGTTTGACCAATGTCCTAAAACAGAAATGGCAGGTGACGGGAATTAGCAGGTGTTGTCTTAAATTCATCTTATGAATTAAGATAAATCTTTTCTGAGCTGGCCTGGCTCTAGTCAGACTGTGAGAAACCTTCTCAAGGTTCTCTGCATGAGTCAAATCACATTTGGCTCAGTCGAGATAGAAAAGATTACACGAGGAGAAAGTTAGACTCAATCATGTGCTAGCACGATTTTCTTGAACCTAATTGGATCTAATCCAAATCAATCGAACTGGACTAGCTCAATTGATAACATCCAGATCTTAACTCTTATTTGTGTGACCCAGTTGGTTCATTTTCGTATGGTAGTGAGACATGTCGTGATCTCATCATCGACATCATCGAAACTCCTTTCGATGGATCGGAACTCTTCTGATTCAGATAATTAGAATGATCGATCATCAAGATCATTCTAATTGCTCTCAAAATCCATCAATGATACCTAGCAGTATATGGTGGCAACTCATCAGAAATAAAGACGAACCTCTTGGTGTAGCTACCTGTGTGATTAAGTTCTTCTATCATGAGTCTCGACTGAATTAGGGTTAAGGTGAACTCGTCAAACCCAACATCAGTCATATGAATCAATCGATTGATTCGAGTCCAATGTGAAACACCAATGGAAAACTCTTTTTCATTATTTCACTCTACTATGGCCATGGGTTTAAGGACTTGATCTTTCGATCATCATAGGACTACTCCTCTCATCTACTGAGGTTGATAGATCCCATCTTGGTGCGATCTGGTTCCTACAATGAATATGCTACAGCCAACATACACCTCAGGATTCTGAATGGCTAGGAGATCGAGTTATGGTGTAGTCAAACTATAACACACTCAAGGTGAACTATCAATGTACCTCAGGTCAAAAAACTAGACACACAGCTGCAGCATCGAGCTAGTCATCGATGCGAAGGTGGACTTCCTTATGACTGCTTGAGATGGTCACGCTCAGTATCTCATTCTCAACGAATATCTGTACTCTCACTCCAGTGTCTCCACATCGTAGACTCAAGACACATCTACCCTAAGAAAGTGATCGTACACCAACCTTCCGGATCGATCACCATCCTCGTGATGATCCTATGGTCACGAGCTGTTTATAAGTTAGTTATGTAAATTCATGCCTTAAATTTTTAACTCTTAAAAATATGAATTAACATTCCTACTAACTCAAAGGATATATCACAGACATAATGTACACAATGTGATAGTAGAATAACCCTTTTATTCATTTATTGTCAAAATTATAAATTTACCCTTACATTTGTACAGGAATGTGTCAGTCAATCTGGCATCTAGGGCATACATCTAGCACTCTCAATCTAAGATTTGATTTTTATTCTAACATATGAAAAAATCAAACCCTAGGGCACACTAGCAACTCTTGCTAAATTTCTCACCACCCATGTTACAACTTTTGCCACTCAATTTTTCCTTGTTTTTTTCTTATATTTTTTTCAAAATTTTTTTTTATGATTTTCACATCCTTAATCACTAGTTTCAATCCAAAATCACAGCACCCAACCATGTGGGACATCCCATATAAATAAGGGACCAAGGGATGTGTCATGAGAGGAAGGGGTGCCAACCTTCGGCACTCCAACTTCTCATGCAGTGAATAAATTCATCATATAGAATTTTGGCACATCAAATACTTGCAATAGAAGGACTCTTCTTCTTCTATGTGTCATAAAAATTTCACTTAATTCTAGCAACAAATCAATGGATATCTGGTTGAGAATTTAAAGTAATGCATAAAGATAAGAGTCTTCATGAAGAAAGACTCTCCAACTTCACATGCTGAAAAGAGGTTGGGTAGCATTTATTTTTGGTGTGGTTTCTAGTGGGTGCATAGGAGTCCTTCTCCACTTAAAACTATTTTAAGTTGGATAAGGATCCAATCTAAATTGACCCAATCCTATTAGATGAAAGGCAACTAGTGTAGGTTAGCTCAAACACTTTGATCCAAACTAATTTAGGAACCTGGGTTAATACAATATGCGAGCATATCAAATTAACCCATAAAATTTATATTAAACTCTAATTAAATCAGACTAAGATTAAATTTTAAAGTGTGTGACCCATTGGGTTTCAAATCTTGCCAACAGTGGATCAAGACTTTCAACGTAACCCTAATTCGATGATATTAGGTCACCCGAAGAGTCCCAATCAACTTGGACTCTTCCAAATTAATTTCAAAATTAAACTCTTTTAATTTTGAAGAATCCATAAGTCAATATTAACATCTAGCAATGTGTCAAGACTATTTGAAAGATTTAAAATTTTGATAAAAAAATATCAAAATATCCTTTAGTGGCAAGTTACCATGTAATTCAATCCTTCAGTCAAACAATATTTTAGATGAGCTGTGGACATGAAAATATGTCAAACCCAATCACTTATCTTTATATATCTTGATCTGAAGGTGATGATTTAGTGGATGATATATTAAAAGTTATTTTTTAATTATCATCTTATTTTGGCCAAAGACTTTCGAATCATCGACCTATAAGATCACATAAGATGTTCGCTCCTCTTATTAGGAGTGACTGATCCCTTATTGATCACTCACAAGCTTCATGCACTCTTCACCATATCTAGAACACCTCATACAAGGATCAAAGAATCAAGTTAGGAAGTGGACCAAAATATAGATCCAAGTACATAAGGAACCATGATGATCTCAGGTCAAAGGATCACTTACACAACTCCCACCAGAGAAACATCAGTTGACATATAAATAAGACTCCATCCGATATTCTCTCACAAGTCAATTCAGTGAACTCATTCTCTAATGAGCACCCATATCCTTGTATTAGTGTCACCACACAAGTGATTGTGAGATCAACCATTCTCATTTTTGAGCATACATAGGACATGTTTATCTTACCGGTATCATTGATCTCCGACTTAATATACTAACGATAAAGAATATTTTAGATCATGGCTATCAAGAATTTAGGTCTCACTAGTATGATCTTATCATAGTCCTAAAATCATTATCCGAACCTATAGGGTTCATTATAATCTTAACAACAATAAGATGCAGCATATAATGAATTAAAAATATCTATTTTATTAATAATATAAATATCAATTATATAAGTTTAAAAGATATATTATAATAAACATCCTATCACATCCCATATGCGATTGACTTGTAAGGTATTATTTTTTTAATTTCAAATCAGATTTAAATATATCATTTAAAATTTGATCCTATCCAAATTTGAATGTAAGATAGAGAAGGGAAAGAACTCTTTGGTGCAAAAAATTCTAATACAAAAACTATTTGTGTGTGAGAATATATGACATCAAAGTGGGAAGCGCATGGGAAAAGAGTCTTATTTCAATAAGGACTCTTAATTTTTTTATTTGAATCCAAACAAAATCACATCTGATTTAGCCCAAATAAAATATATGAAACTCAATCTAATTAAGTTTATAAATTTTTAATCAAATTCTAATCAAATTAAAAATTGATTGAGCCAAAGTTCTGATCAATTTAGGGTCAATTCTCCCTTAGTGATTAGGTCATCTCATATCCTAATTGGGTCACTTTCCAGCGAGGATACAAGAGTGCATCATTTTCAAGCTAGTTTTGCTTTACTACACTTCTTCTTCTTTATCAAAGATAGCTATTCCTCCAGGAGAAATCTCCTGTTAAAAGGCGATGCACCTCCTAATCTCTATCTACTCATAGAAGCCCGATTTCAGCCTCGGATAATTTTTTCATCCTCTTTGCCCAATCAAATTGAGCTAATTAATAATTTAATTATTAATTAATTTTATATTAATTTACTAACACTTAGTAAATTAATTTATTATAATTTTTGCATAAGATTAACCATCAATTGAATTGATGATTAAGCCCTTAAAAGATTCTTAATCGTTGATCAGCCACATGATCAGTCAGAAACTTCTTTTGAGTATGACCCCATAGGTTCGAACCTAAGATGGTAGCATAGGAATAACTTTTTGAACCTATCAATGTAACCATCTAGCAATGGTGATCCAACATCTAGATAGGTCGAACAAAGGTGAAGCAACATTCAAAAACCTATTGACGTATGGTTACAATATAATTCATCTCTTTGACCCTGATGTTCGAGGATGACTTAAGATTTCACTGTCAATCCTAGATAAGTCATCCATATTATATTTTAATTTTTTTAAAGTCCATCATATGGATTATTTAGACTTAGATTTTGCTAAATTGAAATATATTGATACATTAACTCCTACTAATTCGGAGGGTTCAATTTCATCTTGACTCACGCACTGACTTGATAAGTACTTAATTGTACCCAAAAATCTTTCGTCACTGAATTAGAAACTCAGTTAGTCTGACATTAAAGTACAGTGAGTTGCTTGAAAGTTACCATGGTGATCTCAAGTCGGAGAAACACTTATACCCATACCCTTCGTAAGCTACCCTTGATAGCAGAGTGCTCCACAGTTGGTCACATTTAGTGATGATGTACTTCTACATCTCACCTATATGCCATACCAGTGTCATCACATCATTTGGTTATGAGGATAACCAATACATATGGCACACAACGACCTACACTTGATATCGCTATCATCCTAGTAATAGTGTATAATTTGGTCGCGAACTAATTTAAGGACTACGCGATAAATCATCTTTTATCGATCAAAGTAGTCCTAAAAATTTTATCACAATATAAGAGTTTGTTAGAAGATATAACTTTATGATGAAAAAGATTAAATAATTTTTATTATTGATTAATTTATATATATTTATAATTAGTACAATCATCAAACGATTAGCTTTAGGATATATTTCTCAACATGTATGATTGATTCCTAAATTGCTCCCAATCATAGGATAGTCATGGGGATGGTGATTCATCCAAATAAACTGACACATAGTTCACTTCTTTCGGGATAGATGAGTCTCGAGTCTATAATGTAGAGACATGGAGCGAAAAGTTTGGATAATTATTAGAGAACAACTTATACTAAGCATGACTAAATGAGAGATCATATGAATTCTATTCAATCGTCAGTAATTATCTCGATATTGTAGTCATGTAATTGGTCCTTTGACCTCTGGTGTCATAGTTGTTTATAATAAGATTGCTATAGTTTGACTACACATAAATATTAATTCGATCATGAGTTTTTGTAGTGGATGTTAGCTTTAGTTGGTTAAGCTATGAGAGTAACATATGCATTTATATGGGATCTATCAATCTTGATAGAGAAGAGTAGTCCCATGAGATTTGAGAAGCTGAGTCCACAAGTCTATGGTCATAGTAGTGTGATTGATAAAAAATAATTTTTATTTAAAATCACTATTAGACTTGAGCCGATCAGATCTATCATATGACTGATGATGAGATTTGATAATTTATCCATGACCTGCCATCTAGTCGGGACTCATGATTGAAGGACTATATCATACATTAACTACATCTAGAGATTCTATTTTGATTTTTTTAGGTTGCCACTATATATTGTTAGATATTACTGATGGATTATGAGAGCTCAATAGAATCGTTTTGGATCAATGATCCTTATCGAGTTAAAGTGAAATTATTCTGACCCACTGAAAGGAATTTCAGTATACTTATGATAGAGATTATGGTATGTCTCACTACCAAATAGAATTAAACCTATGGGGTCATATTTAAATGAAAAAAATTTAGATTGGTTAATAATTAGACTTATAAAGTATCAATTTATATGGATTTTAAAAAAAATCCAATTAGGTTCATGTTAACCTGGCTAGCACCTAGGTGAACCCAATTCCTCTTGTAGTTGGTTTGCTTATATGATAAGCATTAACTAATTCTTACACTTAATTTGAACCTAATTGAATATGATTCAATGACCTCTAATAGTTGGATGCTTAATTTATGACTTGGATTAAATTAAGAAAGAATTTTTTGATTTTATTCATTAAGAATCCTTGAAGTGAATTTATGAAACCAGATGAGCTGATTTAAGATTTTTTATTAGGTCCTATATGATGGGATGCCTAGCATTGGGTGTGAGTATGGGTGAGTTTTGGGTGGCACCCATTTATTTGGTCCAAGTATATTTAAGCTAGGACATCTAATATGATTAAAAGGAGGGATCCTAATTTGATTAGGATACCCTTATGTTGTCCATATAAAGGACCCTAGCCTTAATTTTTCCATAATCTCTCACTTCCTCCCTTCCTTACTGCCACCCTCACTGTGCTCATCGCCTCCCCTCCTCTTTCTCTTTCTAGCCCATGCCATCTCTCTCTAGGCATCCCCTTGTTGGAGCTAGAAGAGAGGTGGGCGGCATCTCTTCTTGGTGTCAAGGGTTGGCGCCAAGTAGCTAGTTTCTTCTTCTTCTTCTCAAGTTTGTTGGAAGTTTGTTACAACCGCTTCTTAGTTGTTGTTTTTCTTGATTAATTAAAAAATCAAGAAAGGTTCTCGACTTCTTCAAGAATCAAGAAAGAAAGATAAAAAAAAAATGATTCAAGGGTTGATCCTTATCCAAGCATGGTTCAAGCCTCTTCATACTTCGAGTTCAAGTGAGTTATATCAAGAAGAGCTTATCCAGATCGACCCTATGGATACCCATAGAGACAAGATGCTTATGCTACTAATTTAGAACCTACTCAACCCCAAATCCAGGGATTGAATTGGATTCAACCCTAGTTACAAGCTTGAGGCAAAAAAATAAATGATTCAGGTATGTGAATTGATTACATGCTTTCATTTATTCATCTTAAAATTAGTTTGTGTTAATTTAAGCATATGAGCTAGATCCATAGATACTTTCATATGATGAATGTATGCTTAGATTAAAAATATTTTAATCTAATTTTTTTACTATATTTTGAATTTAAAAAAAAATTAAAATCCATATGTACTAGCATCTGTAGAAAATCTAACAGTGATACCAGAGCCACATGTTCATACATATGAAAGTAGCATGAAAGTTTTAAAATTTATTTTTAAAATTTTGATTTTAGTTTATACATGAGATGTACATATTTATGATTAAATTTAAAAAGTATTTTAGATCTAAATTTTATTCATATATGTGATATTCGGCTAAGGATGTGGATCAAAGACCACTAATATAGTCTAAAATGACTAAAAAAGCCTCATGGCCAATGGGAGCATTGAGTTTTCCAAATGGAGGTAGACCATTCTGGATCACCGACAGCATGCACTTGTAGCCTTGGTTTGTAGGAATAGGTGGAAAGCCTGATTGAGCATTTCAAGAGCTAGGAGTGAGGTCAAGACTCAGTTAGCAACAAGATCACCTCCTTTTGCATCTATCTCCCAAGCTGAGCTTCCTAGTTAGTCGGTCAAAGACAACTTAAGGATTCCTATAATAACTTCGACTTCGAACCATCTCCAGCTATTGCCTCACCTCCCCTTTGAAAAAAATGATAATGCCAACAGTAAGACTCCGACCATAACATAATTGAAAGCATGCATTGGTTAGAAATTAAATTTTTATGATCTGAATTTTTTGTATATGTAATATATGATGGTATATTTAAATCTGAAACTGATTTATGAAAAATCTAAAATTTTTTATGTATATGATATATGATTGCATGCATATTCTGAAAGTATTTTGAGAACTAAAAACTTACTTTTTATACAATAAATTTAGATCCAAAATTTATTTCCATGATCTGAAATTAGTGAGTGCTTGAATTATTGGGTATGGGTAGTTTTGCATTAGGTCAATGAATTGCATCTTAGGTTAAAATTGGATCATATTGGGTTGAAATCGATGTAGCTATTGATCAAACTAAGCCAAGTATTGATTTGGGTTAGATCAATTGGACTTTTGATTAGACAAGTGTTGTAGATTGAATTGATTTAACCCCATATGTAGAATTGAGTCAATCTAAGGACCTAATCTAATTTTATGACTTGAATCCAATTCACCTAAGTTGACTAATTGAAACTGTTGGTGCAGAATTCTGCCGATGCTGGAGAAGCTGGAGTTGAGGGGATCGCGGCCGCCGTCGAGACCTGCAAGGAAAGTCTAAATCGGAGTTGGGGGTGCTCTGGCAAGACCCTCCGATGCTCAAGTCAGCACTCTGCCTCAACAGAAATGGAGCACTCGAATGGGATTTTAGCAGAGTTTTGAGATAGAGTTTAGAGCTTAGAGGAGAATGTATCTGGGGGGTCTTTTTTATAGATGGAAGAGCATAACCGATTGACAGTGACGTCCGTAACTGCCTGGTAGTGGACCATTCGGGGCCACATGGAGTCTGTTGCAGAGAATGGAGTGGTGTCCATTGTCGCGACTTGCCGGAGAGTGGTGGGGCCATGTGGAGTCTGTTACAGAGAGTGGAGTGGTGTCCGTTGTCACAACTTGCCGGTGAGTGGTGGGGCCACGTGGAGTCTGTTACAGAGAGTGGAGTAGTGTCCATTGTCGCGACTTGTCAGAGAGTTCGGGCCGGATGGCTGAAGCTCGGCTGGGACGTCTGGTGGAGTGGAATATCTCTCTACCTCAGTAATTTAAGAGAAGCTCAGATGTTTTCGAGGTTGCTGACAGGTTAACTGTGGTTGGGTGCTGTTGGTGCTGCAGACGAAAGTCATCTGCTGTAGAAGTTCGGATGGAGTCCGGCTCTTGTAGGAGTCTGGAAGAAGGCTGCTTTCTGTAGAAGCTCGGATGGAGACCGGTTGCCGTGAAAGCCCGGATGGAGACCGCTTATTGTAGAAGCTCGGATGGAGATCGGTTGCCATGGAGCCCGGATGGAGACTGCTTACTGTAGAAGCTCGGACGAAGTCTGCTTGCAATAGAAGTTCAGAGTAGATCGCTTACTGTAGAAGCTCGGACGAAGTCTACTTGCAATAGAAGTTCGGAGTAGACTGCTTACTGTAGAAGCTCGGATGAAGATCGATTGTCGTGGCAACCCAGATGGAGACTGCTTACTGTAGAAGCTCGGATGAAGTATGCTTGCAATAGAAGTTCGGAGTAGACCGCTTACTGTAGAAGCTCGGATGAAATTTGGAAGGCAGTCGACCACCGTAGAAACTTGGATAGAGTCTGGTTGCTGTAGAAGTCCTACTGCTGGAGGAGCTCAGACATTGACAAAGTTTGAAAGAAGCTCAGAGTGAAGTCGATCGTGACACGAGGAAGTCTGGAAGAGATTCGGAGAGTAGTCAATCACTGTAAAAAATTGGCTGATGGTGAAGCCTAGAGAGCATTTGGAGCAATCCGATAGATGAATGAAGGAGCTCATTATTGAAGAAGTCCGAAGGGTACGATAGGAGTTCGTCCATTAGAGGAATCTAGAGGACACTATGGAAGATGACTGCTGGAGGAGTCCGGATGGTACTGTGGAAGCTCAGACGGTCGAAAAAGTTCAGAAAGATGCCGCACAAGGTCGGAAGCCAGAAGAGTCCTAGGAAGGTTGGCCTCTTACGAACTTTGGCTGGGGTTATTTTATACCCAACACCAGTCCCCCTACTCTCGAGTTCGAATTTCGAATGAAGGAAGTATAGAAAAATTTTCACAGTCGAAGTTGCCTCCTTGATTTTCGTACTCGATTGTTTCCAGATATTTTGGCGTTTGGCGCACCGGTGCTGGAGTCTTTTCAAATCGAGGTGATCCGAAAAAAATTTTTTAGAATTCTCGCTAGAGCGTTGCTCCAGGTACGGTGCAATAATGATTCTGTCAGTTGTCAGCCGTCTGCCACGACGAGTGGGACACGCGAAGGTTGTAGATCGGCCAAAGGAGATCTGCAATCATTATTGCACCGGACCCTGTTGCCTATTTAAACCTGTTATGATCCAGGTGGTGTGCCCAAGGCCCAGGGGACCAAGGCTAAGGCCAAGGTCCATCAGTCATGAGGGCTTCATGGAGGCTCTAGGGCTAGTTGGGCCCTAGGTTGAAAGGCTGTGGGCCTTTCGGATTCTTGAGGTCTAGGTTATGTGGGCCTCAAGGGACCAACTCTTTATGGGCCAGGTCTGGGCCCAGGATAGGTGAGATTAGGTCGAGTCATGGGTGTACATGAGCTTGGGTTAACCTAATCTTCCATAGAGTTGGTCAAGGGAGTTTTGGGTTTGGGTCACTTGACCCGGTGTTTATATATACATGTACTTGTATAGGTTTGATTGAAGCCAAGAAAATACAAGACTCTTTCTCCCAAATCTTTCTCTCTCTTCTCCCTCTCTCTCCAGCCATCCTCTACGCCCCAGGAGCAAGAAACCCTAGGATTTCTTGCCACCAGAGCCAGATAAGGAAAGAAAGGAAGGGAGGCGCAAGCCCCTTCCCCCTTGCAGCCACCTACCAGATCTGCTCTCCCCCTCTTGTAGGCACCCAAACACTAGGTCTAAAACCTAGAATCTCTTGAGAAGAGGTTGGTACAAGTCCCTCTCAGATCTGGAGTTGATCTGAGGTCGTTTGAGGCACGGGTGAGATCTCCATCAACAGATCTACAAGAAAGGCTGCAACAGGATAGATCTGCGAGGTCTGTCTCCATCTATTTTTTTCCCTATCTAGAATGCCCCAATTTGAGATCTACAAATTTAAGGACCTCAATCCAGGTTTGATCTGGTTGGGTACCAGATCTTGAAATTTTTAGAGGTGGTTTCAAAGGCGTTCTTCATCTGGAACGAAAGGCTGATGAAGAAGACAGCAACCAGGCTGATTTCGTCAAGGACCTTGGATCGTGTCCAGAAGTCTCCAGATCTATTCGTTGCTAGTTCTACTACATCCAAGGTCCATGGGAGGAGCCAGGATTGTGCTCCAATAGTTGGTATCAGAGCCACGATGGTGAGGAAGCAGTTCCAAGTGCGAGAAGTTGAAGATCCCAAGTACTGAAAATTTTCAGCAAGGTACCATCAAGGTATATTCTACACTTCTTGATTTTATATTGCTTGTTTGGCTAGAATCCAGTCATAGGCAGCAATATGAAGGTCGAGTTTGAGAAGTTTGATGGCGAAGAAAATTTTTTCATGTGAAAAATTCGGATGGAGGATCTTCTAGTGCAAGCAGATCTGGATCAGGCTTTGGATGAGAAGCCTGAGGGAATGACAGATAGACAGTGGGCATCGTTGGAGAAGAAAGCATTATCGGTGATCAGAGGATATTTGATAGATGCAGCATTGTATTCGGTGTTGGAAGAAAAGACCCCGAAGGGCCTTTGGTCGAAGTTGCACACCATGTATATAGGGAAGAATATGTGCAACAAGTTAATGCTGAAGAAGAGGTTGTACAGTCTTCGGATGCAGGAGGGATCTGATGTGATTGGCCACATTCAGAGGTTTGACCAGTTGTGGATGGAGTTGGTGAATATCGAGGTGAAGCTGGATGAGGAGGACAAGTCCCTGTTGCTTCTGTGTTCACTACTAGGATCATATGATTCTTTGGTGACTACACTGCTCTACGGCAAGGAGACCCTGGAGTATGAGGACATGGTCTCGGTGCTGAGGTCTAATGAGCAGAGAGAAAAGTTGACCAGAGATCGGGCTCCCCAGGAGGGTTTGGCAGTAGGGGAGAGGACAGGTAGAGGTAGAGGCAGAAGCAAGTCCAAGGGGCGGTCCAAGTCCAGGAAGGGAAAGAGAGAGTTGAAATGCTTCAAGTGCAAAGAGTTCAGGCACTTCAAGCGAGAATGTCCACTATAGAAGAGCAAGAAGGGAGAAAGAAGTGGCTCAGAATCAGTGAGTGCAGTTGTTGGGCAGCAGGTGGAGGATGATCTACTTGTGGTATCAGATGGTCACAGGCATTACACAGAGGAGTGGACACTAGACTCTGCATGCTCACATCACTATACACCACACAGGTCTTGGTTTGCAACATACACCAAGACAGATGAGGGATCAGTGACTCTAGATGACAATCATCCTTCCAAGGTGGCTGGGATAGGGACAGTCAGGGTGAGGATGTTTGATGGGATTGTGAGGACATTGATAAATGTAAAGCACATCCTAGAACTGGAAAAGAATATGGTGTCACTAGGCTACTTGGAGAGCAGTGGATACAGCTTCAGCAGTAGGGCTAGAAGTGGAGTACTGAACATCTCCAATGGAGCTATGGTAGTGATGAGAGGCAGGAGGTTGGACAATAACCTCTATCGCATGGAGGGATCTGTGGTGATCGGAGAGTCTTATGCAGCAGCTGCAGCACAGGACCAGTAGGGAGCTTACAGGATGTGGCACTACCGCCTAGGCCACATGGGTGACAGAGGGCTGAGGGAGTTGAGCAGGAGAGGACTCATCTCTGATCTAGAGGATGGTGCTACAGGGGAGATCTGTGAACCTTGCTAGATGGGAAAGCAGAGGAGAGTTCAGTTCACCATCAGTACAGCCCGGAGTGCAGCCCCTCTGAAGTTAGTACACATGGATGTGTGGGGACCAACCCTAGTTTTAGCTAGGAATGGGGCCAAATACTTCATGACCCTGATTGATGATTTCTCAAGAAAACTCTGGATTTACTTCATGAGAGAGAAGTCAGAGGTCTTCACCAAGTTCAAGATTTGGAGAGCGGAGGTGGAGAAGGAGCAGGGGAGGAGCGTGAAGTGTCTGAGGTCGGACAATAGCAGAGAGTAGACCAGCAGAGAGTTTCAGGATTACTGTGAGGAGTGTGGGATCAAGAACACTTCTCAATTAAGGAGACTCCACAGTAGAATGGGGTGGCCGAGAGGATGAAAAGAACACTCTTGGAAAAGGCACGATGCATAAGGCTGCAGGCAGGGCTTCCAAAGGAGTTCTGGGTTGACACAGTAGACGCAGCGGGTTACTTGGTCAATCGGTCACCTCACATCAAGTTGGATGGCAGGCTTCCAGAGGAGGTGTGGTCTGGGAGGACAGTTGGGCTGGGCCATCTATGGGTATTTGGGTGCACGGCCTATGTGCACATTGGAGATGGTGAGCGGAGCAAGCTAGACGCCAGATCATGCAGGCGGTGTTTCTAGGCTATCCGCGAGGAGTCAAGGGATACAGGCTGTGGGATCCATTGGAAAAGAAGGTCATCATTAGTCGGGATGTGATTTTTGATGAGGAGTCAGTCCTATGGAGGCGAGCAGGCATGGAGGAGCAGCAGGAGCAGGAGGAGGTCCAGCAGGGCACTGCTGGACAGCAGATGTGGCGATTGGTGCAGTTGCCACAGGGGAAGAGGCCCATTGGTTGCAAATGGGTCTACAGTCATAAGGATAGAGTGGAGCTAGTTGAGGCCTTGGGAAATCAAGGTGGAGATTGTTATGATCCAAGTGGTGTGCCCAAGGCCCAGAGGACCAAGGCTAAGGCCAAGGTCCATCACTCATGAGGGCTTCATGGAGGCTCTAGGGCTAGTTGGGCCCTAGGTTGAAAGGTTGTGGGCCTTTCGGATTCTTGAGGTCTAGGTTATGTGGGCCTCAAGGGACCAACTCTTTATGGGCCAGGTCTGAGCCCAAGATAGGTGAGATTAGGTCGAGTCATGGGTGTACATGGGCTTGAGTTAATCTAATCTCCCATAGAGTTGGTCAAGGGAGTTTTGGGTTTGGGTCACTTGACCCGGTGTTTATATATACATGTACTTGTATAGGTTTGATTGAAGCCAAAAAAATACAAGACTCTTTCTCCCAAATCTCTCTCTCTCTTCTCCCACTCTCTCCAGCCATCCTTCACACCCCAGGAGCAAGAAACCCTAGGGTTTCTTGCCACCAGAGCCAGATAAGGAAAGAAAGGAAGGGAGGCGCAAGCCCCTTCCCCCTTGCAGCCGCCTACCAGATCTGCTCTCCCCCTCTTGCAGGTGCCCAAACACCAAGTCCAGGACCTAAAATCTCTTGAGAAGAGGTTGGTACAAGTCCCTCTCAGATCTGGATTTGATCTGAGATTGTTTGAGGCACGAGTGAGATCTCCATCAACAGATCTACAAGAAAGGCTGCAGTAGGACAGATCTGCGAGGTCTGTCTCCATCTATCTTTTTCCCTATCTAGAATATCCTGATTTAAGATTTACAAATTAGAAAACCTCAGTCCAGGTCTGATCTGGTTGGGTACCAAATCTTGGAATTTTTAGAGGTGGTTTCAAAGGCGTTCTTCATCTGGAACGAAAGGCTGATGAAGAAGATAGCAACCAGGCTGATTTTGTCAAGGGCCTTGGATCGTGTCCAGAAGTCTCCAGATCTATTCGTTGCTGGTTCTGCTGCACCCAAGGTCTGTGGGAGGAGCCAAGATCGTACTCTAACAAAACCCATCCCCCTCCTTCAGGGGTTTCACCTTGCCTGAGATTTTTCTTCGGTCCCCTCTTCTTCCCCGAGAGCTTCGTCCTCCTCCAGTGTCCCTCTCGACCTTAGGCACCCTTCAGGTCATCCTCCATCGCCCTCACTATCCTTCTACATCTCTCGAACCAGCCTAGGTTAGTTCCAAAACATTTTTTTTTCTTGCTGTTCTTTTGTTTTTTCTCCTTTGCATTCCGTCCGTTCGGTTTTTCCACGAGCACCTTGTTTCTTATTTTTTCTAATTTTTTCAAGATTTTTTGGGTTTTCACTTGATTCAAAATATCCTCCAACACTTCCTTTTCTAGTAGTTCTAGGAGTTCGTCAGCTCCAGCTGCCCAAAATCTTAGTTCTGTAGATGGTCCTCATTCGGTCTTTGTACCAGACACCATTCCCAACTCTCTGACTTCGGACGAACTCTCGCTGATTAGGATTTAGTACGGGGTTTCTCTGGAGTACGAGCTTGAGCTTTCCGGGCCAACTGATCGGGCTAGCGCCCCTCCCCCTGGCCGCTTCTGCTTATACCAGAAAGTTTTCTGCGTTGGGCTTCGACTTCCACTTCCACCTTTTGTTGTTATCCTTTTTCGCTTTTTAAATATTTCTCTACTTTCTGTGGTGCCGAACTCCTTTAGATTTCTGATAGGATTTTTTTTCCTCTATCGTTTAGCTGAAGTCTGACCAACTCTTTTCTTATTTAGAAATTTCTATACCTTCAAGCATCACCCTTCGGTGAAGAACTGGTGGTACTTCTCCCCCCAGTTCGGTAGAAAGGGATTGCTGAAAGGTGCCCCCTCTTCTATCCACAACTGAAAGGAGAAGTACTTCTATGTTCGATGCTCGATCCTGATATTGGGGTTGCCCCCTTGGGGCTCCCTGAGGGACTCCATCCGTCGGGCTTCTATCCTGAAAAAGGATGACCTTGAAGCCTCCCATAAACTTATGACTTATCCAGCTCCTCTCCTCTCTGACCTTCTGAAGGAGCAACTTTTATTTAATGTCGGCCTGAGCCCTCTCAACCCTACTGGTATTTTTTTTTTTAAGTCATTCGCTGCTTCCTCTTTCTCTTATTCTATTTCTAAGCCGTGCCAATCTTCTTTCATTGTAGATATGGATGCAGACGCAGCTCGGATGCTAGCCAAGGGTCTCAAGGCCCATAAGAAGAAAGGTACCGTAACTTTTGGGTCAGCGAAGAGGGCTAGGGTTGAGGAGACAAGCTCGACCGTGCCTGTCCAGGTGGGCATTGCCGTTGATGTCCCCTCTGACGTCGAGCCCGCAGTCCCTCGAGCTTCTTTGAGAAGCCCTCCGACTGAGGTTCCCGCTCCAGAGTCTCATCTCGAGGAGGTATCGAAGGTCGAAAGGAGAAGAAGGAAGAAGACATTGGCTTGCAAGATCCGCAGCAGCAGGGCTGCCATCGAGGGGGCCGAAGGCTCCGAAGAGGATCCGAGGGAGAATCCCTTCAACAATAGGGATTTAATAAAGAGGTTGGTCGACGGGTGTGTTTTGCCTGAGGTCATCCACAGGATCGTTCGTGTCGATCCTAAACAGCGGGTCTGGGACTCTTTGGGGTCCTTTTTTGAGGTAGGCCGATTTACTTTTTCCTTCTTTTCGCTTTTTTACCTAGCTTATTCCTTAGCTTTCATATTGACTTCCTGATCGTTCTTGTAGATTGGACACCAACTCATCATCAATATCGAGGTGATGAATAATGCCAAGAAGAAAGTAGCTCAGGCAGAGGAAGGTCGCTAGGCTGAAGCTGCTCATCTCAAGAAGAAGGTCGCCGAAGTCGCGAGTCTCCAAGAGGTGTTGCAGAAGGAGGAACAAACCTCGACAGATCTGAAGGCCACCCTGGAGGAGGAAAGAAAGAAGGCAGAGGCCGAGGTCTCCAAGCTGAAGAAGCAGATCCCGACCCTAGTCTCGGAGGCACGGGCCCAAGCAGTGGAGGAGTTCAAGACCTCCTCCGAGATGAGGGATCTGAACATCCAGTTCGGCCAAGCCGCCTTCATCAATGGCTTCGAGCTTTGCCAGGAGAAGGTGGTCAGAAAGTTTTCCGAACTCGACCTTGGCTTCTTGGATGAAGCATCCGATGATGAAGTCGGACCTTTCGAAGCTGCTGTCGGTCTCCTTCCAGTCGGGACCTCTTCAACTATTACAGCTGCCGTGATCGACCTTTCAGGGGCATCGAGCTCCTCCACTTCCGCTCCAGATGTCCGAGATCTCTAATTTTATACTTTTCTTTTGTTACAACTTTTTTTTTCTCTTGTACTTAAGAATTATTCAATCAATAAAATTGAATTCCTCTTTCTTGCAATGATTTGCATTGTGACGCTCTTGTTTCCTGATAACAGTGCCCTGTCGAAGCTCTTCCCCTACCGCAGGGGATTCTTTTGAAGTCAATGACCCGAGATCTGAGAAGGGAAGTCTGTCACCTCACGAAGAAATCAAAGGAGATGGATGACGAACTTCGTAGGCTGAGGAAGAGCCATTCGAAAGCCACCATGGAGGTTACTCACCTTCAAAACCTCCACAAAAAGGACTTCATGGACTACACCCGGAAGAAAGCCGACTTCGTGAAGGAGCTTGAGGAACTCTAGAAATATGCCAGTGACCGATCTTGGGCTCAAGCCTCCAAGATTAGCTCCCTCAAGGTCGAGCTGGCAGCCGCATGGGAGAAGATCGGCCAATTAGAAGGGAGCTCGTCCTGGCTTACAACTCAAGCCGACCATGATCGAGACTGGTCGAAAAAATTCTCCGACCTCTAGAAGTAGCTACAGGATGTCGAGGCAAATTACAATGCCTATCGAGTCAGCTGGTGCAGGCAAGTAGATGACTACAGAAGGAGGCTCAAGATGACGACCGACGAGGTTGCTCGCCTTCAGAAGCAGTTGTCTGAGAGAGCCCAGGCCGTTTCGGTTCAAGACTCCGATGAGCTCCACTCCTTGAGGGGGACCATGGAAGAACTGTCCGTGTACCTTAGGTAGGAGAAGGAAGAACTGCAGTGGCTAAAAATTCAGCTGACTTATGAGCAGCAGGCGGTCAAGGATGTTGAAGTGGAGTCTGAAGTTCTGAGGAAGAGGCTTCGAGAATCGAAGGGCGAAAGCTGGCGGTTCCACCAAATATATCGGGAGATGCTGTTAAGAAAGAAGGAACTAGAAGAAGAAGTTGAGAACTTAAGGCAATCCCTGATAATGGCTGGAATCGAGAGTTCGAAGTTAGAAGAAGTCGAGCTTCCTTAGAGCTTCTTTTACCTTTCGTTCCATGTATTCTTTTCTTTTCTTGCTATTTTTTTTTTTTGGCCTTCAAAGGCTTTGTAATGCATACTTTACTAATGAAATGAAAAGAAATTTTCTCATTACCTTGTCTATTCTTGCCTTGAATTGTTGTTTACTGAGCTTCTTTTATCTTTTGTCTTATTCGATGTCGACGTTGTTTGAAGGTTCCTGGTCATCACCGTGTTGATTCACCCTTTTTGTTCATGATCGAAGGTCTTTTCGAGGCCATTCGAATTTGATGCTTCCTCCCAGTACTCGAGCTTGGGGTCCGAACTTCTCGTTACTTTGAGGAAGTCTATTTTCTCCTGCCAGTGCTAGGTTCCCCCTTAGAGATTGAGGATTTTTGACAAGAGTTTTCTTCCTCGTTGAGACGAGGTCCCTTATGTCTTAGATGTAGTTCATTTTTTCCTTATCTCTGGCATAGCTCATCACTTTCCCCTTTTCTCTCCCCTTTTTTTTTATGTTTGGGCAAGGGTGTTCCCTCTACTCCTAACGGGGTTGTAGGGGTATAGAGGAGCCGCTGAGGGGCTCTTCCCCTCATCCGATCTTAAACGATCAAATTTTCATTTGTGTCAGGATGAGGTTCTCCTCCTATTCCCGACACAATCAATTTCAGCTCATATTAGGATGAGATTTTCCTCCTATTTCTAACAAGACTGTGGGGGCACATGAGGCCGTTGCAAGGGCCTCTCCCCCATCCGGTCTCTAAATAATCAGATCTTCGACCTTGCTCATGTTAGGATGAGGTTCTCCTCCTGTTCATAATATGGCTGTGAGGGTGCATAAGGGCCATTGCAAGGACCTCTCCCCCCATCCGGTCTCTTAATAATCGGGCCTTCGACTTTGCTCATGTTAGGATGAGGTTCTCCTCCTATTCCTAATATAGCTGTGGGGGCACATAAGGGCTGTTGCGAGGGCCTCTCCCCCCATCCAGTCTCTTGATAATCGGGCCTTTGACTTTACTCATGTTAGGATAGATTCTCCTCCTGTTCCTAATACGGCTGTGGGAGCGCATAAGGACCATTGCGAGGGCTTCTCTCCCCATCCAGTTTCTAAATAATCGATCCTTCGTTGGTGTCGGGATGAGGTTCTCCTCTTGTTCCTGACACACTTAGCTTTGATTGTCTGAAGGAGCTACTCCCTATAGTTATAAGCTCATGCCAAAAGAAAAGATATGCGAATATGAAACTTTTATTTAAGGCAAAGTTATCGGTAATACATTCATAAATTTTTAAAATTCCATGATCGTGGAAGGTCCTCTCCTCCGAGCTTTTTTAGATAGTATGTTTCGGGCCAGACTATCTCCCTGACTTCATATAGGCCTTCCCAGTTTGGGGCAAGTTTTTCTTGGTTCTGAGGTTGTGAAACAGTGGCTCGCTGAAGTACTAAGTCTCCCACTCTGAAGGCTTTGCTCTTGACCCGGGAGTTGTAGTAGCGGGCTACTTTCTGCTTGTAGGCTGCCATTCGAACTTGAGCTGTCTCCCGCTTTTCTTCTAACAAGTCGAGGTTGGTCTTGAGATCCTGTGAGTTACGCTGCTCGTCGAATGCCACGACTCGTGTCGATGGAAGCTTGAGTTCAATTGGGATAACGACTTCTATTCTGAAGCCTAAGGCAAAGGTAGTCTCCCCTCTAGGTAGTCTTTGGGTAGTTCGGTATGCCCATAACACATGATAAAGCTTGTCTGTCCAAGTTTCCTTTGCTTTTTCAAGTCTCGCCTTGATTCCTTGCAACAGAGTCCTGTTAGTCACCTCGGCTTTGTTGTTTGCCTGCAGATGGGCTACTGATGTGAAGTTATGGGAGATATTTGAGTCCTTACAAAATTCAGCAAACCTTGCTCCAACAAATTGTCACCTATTATCAGTAATGAGAGTTCTAGGTAAGCCGAACCTACAAACGATTGACTTCCAGATGAAGTCCTGCACTTTAGCTTCTATAATTTTTGCCAAAGGTTCAACTTCGACCCACTTGGTGAAGTAGTCAATTGCCACCAGAAGGAACTTCCACTGCCCAGATGCCATGGGGAAAGGTCCAAGGATATCCATCCCCCATTGTGCAAACGGCCATGGGGCACTCAAGGGTGTAAGCTTGGAGGCGGGCTGTCTTTGGATATTCGCATATCTCTGACACCGATCACACTTTCTAACATATTCAATGGAGTCGTGGTACATTGTAGGCCAATAATAACCTTGTCGGAGCAGTTTGTGGGATAAAGATCTGGCCCCCAGGTGACTTTCGTAGACTCCTTCGTGTACCTCCCACAAGGCAAAGTCGGCTTCAGAAGGCTAGAGACATTTCAGGAGGGACAAAGAGTATGACCTCTTGTACAGCTTGCCTTCATAAAGGATATATCGGGAGGCCTGGTTCCTAAGCTTCTGAGCTTCTTTTGCATCATGAGGAAGAATCCTGTCTTTGAGGTATGCAACCAGTGGGTCAATCCAGCTGGGTTCATGGTTGATCTCCATTACAAGCTGTGGTTCTTCCGTACTTGGATACTTCAGAACTTTGAAGAAGACTTCTTTGAGTAGTTCAGCCGAAGCCAGTGTAGCCAACTTGGAGAGAAGATCGGCCCTGGTATTTTCTGCTCTTGGAATCTGCTTGATGTCAAAGCTGCCAAAGGCAGGGATGATCTCTTTTACCTTTTCGAGATACTTGGCCATACTATCCTCCCTAGCTTCATAGCTTCCACTGACTTGTCCCACCACCAATTAGGAGTCACTGTTGGAGCCGATTTACTTCTAATTCTTTGGTGATCCTCAGTCCTGCAATCAGAGCTTCATATTCTGCTCCATTATTTATCGCAAGAAATTTGAAGCGTAGTGCATACTCCACGATAATTCCTTTCAGATTGATCAAGATTAGGCCCGTGCCTGCGCCTGACATGTTGGAGGAACCATCCACACAGAGGGCCCAAAAACTATTAGGGAGATCCGTTCTTTCCTCAGGGGAGTTCGACTGGAGCTTGAGATTGTCAGCTTCACCTCGTTCAAGTTTTGCTTCTTTCGAAATAGTGCATTCCACTATGAAGTCTGCTGATATCTGGGATTTTATCACCGGCCAAGGTCGATAGTTGATGTCGAATTTTGTGAGCTCGGTTGCCCATTTCGCTATCCTTCCGAAAGCATCCGCTCGATGCAGAACTGCCTTAATCGACTGATCGATGAGCAGTATTATGGTGTGCCCTTGAAAGTAAGGTCGGAGCCTTCGAGCTGCAATCAACAAGATGTAAGTTAGTTTCTCTAACTTAGTATACCTAATTTCGGCATCTCTCAATACTCGACTTATGTAGTAGATCGACCGTTGAATTTTTACTTCTTTCTTAACCAGAACTACTACGAGAGCCACAGGGGAGACTGCCAGGTACAGGAACAACTCCTCTTCGAGTTCGAGCTTTGCCAATAGCGGAGGTGAGCCGAGGTAGTTCTTCAATTTTTTGAATGCTTGCTGACATTCAGTGGTCCAACAGAAGTTCTTCGACTGCTTGAGAGTCTGAAAGAAAGGTAGGCACCATTCGACCGACCTTGAGATGATGCGTTTCAGAGCTGCTACTCTCCCAGTAAGGCGCTGAACTTCCTTTATTGACTTGGGGCTGGTCATTTCCTGGATGGCTCGAATCTTTTTCGAATTTGCTTCGATCCTGCGCTCTGATACTATAAAGTCCAAGAATTTTTCTGAGGTTACTCCAAAAGCGCACTTGGTAGGGTTCGCTTCATCTTGTATTTTCGGAGGGCACTGAAGGTCTCGTCAAGGTCGGCGACATGGTTCATTGTGGATTTGCTTTTTACGAGCATGTCGTCCATGTAGACCTCCATGTTGCGGCTGATCTGCTCTTTGAAGATCTTGTTCACCAGCCGTTGATAGGTCGCCCCTGCATTTTTTAGGCCAAAAGGCATGACCCTGTAACAATAAAGACCACGGTTAGTGATAAAAGTAGTTTTTTCTTCATCCTCTGATGCCATCCTGATTTGATTGTAGCCGGAGAATACATCCATAAAAGTGAGAAGCTTGTGGCCCGAGGTTGCATCCATTAATTGGTCAATTCTGGACAGAGGGTAACTATCCTTTGGGCAGGCTTTGTTAAACTTTTTGAAGTCTATACACATCCTCCACTTGCCGTTCGCCTTTTTGACTAGAACCACATTGGAGACCCAGTTCGGATAGTTGACTTCTCTGATGAACTCAATTTTCAGAAGTTTATCAACTTCCTTAGCTATTGCCTTCTGCCTTTCCGGTGCATGACCTCAAATTTTTTCCTTCGTTGGCCGATGTTTGGGATCAACAATTAGACGGTGTTTTATGACTTTCGCATCAATCCCTTGAATGTTCGTCGGAACCCAAGCAAAAACATCTGCATTCTTTTATAGAAAATTGATGAGCTGTGTTCATACCTCTTTTTTCAGGTTGGAGCCAATCTTCACGACATGCTCTTCATTCCCATCGTTCAAAGGAATTAAGACAAGATCTTCAATTGGCTCACTCCGTTCTTCAGCAAGATCATCGTGGGTGTCTAATCCATCAATCAGACAGGGGTCAGACTGACTATTTCTTTGTAAGGCCATGTTATAGTAGTGTCTTGCCAGGACTTGATCTCCTCTGACCTCTCCGACCCCTTGGCTAGTAGGAAATTTTAATTTCAAATGATAGATCGATACCACAGCTCGGAGGGCGTTGAGGCTAGGTCGGTCGAGTATTGCGATGTAGGCAAACAGTGCCCTTACTATCAGAAAATTCATTTGTTCTCTAGATTGTTTTGGATACTGACCTGCAACTACAGTCAAAGTTATTACTCCTTCCACTGGCACAGCATCACCAGTGAACCCCACCAATGGGGAGCTTATTGATCCTAATCGATCATCCAGAATGGATATTTTTGAGAATGCCTAAAACAAAATATCGGCCGAGCTTTCACTATCAACAAGAATGCGGCGTACATCATAGTCAGCAATATTTAAAGAAACTACAACTGTATCATTATGGGAGAATTGAATATCCTTGGCATCTTCTTCAGTAAAGGTTATAGATTCTTCAGTCCTCTACTGCTTGGGTGGTCTGGCCGATCCACTGGCTGCTCCCCATCGGGGTCCTCCAGAGATGGTCTTGATGATACCGATTGAAAGCCGATCTTCAGGTTGTTCTTCCCTCCTTGATGGCTTTGGTTGTGGTAGGACCCTCGATCGATCTTCCCTACCTTCAGGCCAGTGTCGGATGAATCTGTTGAGCCGACCTCATCTGATGAGCTTCTCGATCTCATCTCGAAGCTGAATACACTCCTCCATGTCATGGCCATGGTCACAATGATAGAGGCAGAACTTGTTAGGGTTGTACTTTCTGGGGTGTGTGCGCATCCTTTCCGACCTTGACAGCTGCTCCCTGACCTCCATCAGCACTTGGTTTTTGGATCATTGAGAGGGGTGTAGTTGTAGAATCTTCCTGGGGGAGAGCTCTGTCGCACTCTACAGTCCGGGCTTGTCTGCCTACGAGCTCGGGGGGGAGTTCGGACATGCTTATGTCTGGAGGGAGTTTGAGAACATGGCCGAGCTTCACTCGGCCCTTTTTCAGCTACGGACTTGGTGGAGTCACCCACCTGTTGCTCCTTCGTGCCCTCCTCATCCTTCAGCTTGAAGGCTTCCTCTGCTCGGGCATATCCTTCGGCCCGAGCCAGCAAATCAGCAAAGTCCCTGGGATACTTCTTTTTCAGGAAAAATAAAAGATCATTCTTTTGTAGACCACTCTTCAGGGCGGCCATTGCAACTGATTGGTCCAAGTTTCGGGCCTCCAATGCAGCGGCATTAAAATGGTTGACATAAGTTCGGATGGATTCTCTCTCCTTTTGCTTGATGTTGATGAGGAACTCCGAACCTCTCCGGGGATGTTGGCTGCTGACGAAATGAGCCACAAACTATTAGCTCATTTGATCAAAGGAGAAGATAGTGCCCGGCTTCAGTATCGAGTACCAATTTCTTGCTGCTCCCTTCAAGGTAGATGGGAAAGCTCGACACAGGATGGCGTCTGGCACACCATGGAGCAGCATCATTATCCGAAAGGCCTCCAGGTGGTCAACCGGATCTGAGGTCTCGTCGTAGCTCTCAAATTGGGGGAGCTTGAAGTTCGATGGGATCAGTTCCTGCATAATCATTTGAGAAAAAAGAGGGTCAGTACAGATATCCTCACCGTAAGCAGATGGAGTATAGCGGAGCTCTTCGATTTGTCGGTTCATCTCTTGGAACTTTTGATCTAGGAGATTCTCTCGATCATGAGTCTCGAGGATCTTTTGGCAGAATGGAGATAGGGACCCTCCGAGGGTGGAATCATGATCAAACAGAGGGCTCTCCACCCTCTGCTTCTCCTTTCCAGGGAATACAGGGTGACTGGCCCAAATGGGCCGCCCGATCGTCGAATTTTGAAACTCTGACGATGCTTTTTTCAACCGCACAGATGCCTACGACTGCTGCTGCTGCATGGCCTGCATCGCTTCGGTGAGGCCCCTGACCTGCTGAACCAGCAGGTCGTACTACTCCATGCCAACTGCCGTTGCTGGAGGAGGAGGAGCCTGAGAAACTAAAGATGAGGCTGAAGCCTGTGGATTTTGCTGAGATCTAGCCATGGAGGCCATAGATCGCCTGGTGGATGCCTTTTGAAGAGGCATCAAATTGGGATCTGGCCGGAGAAGAAGAAGAAGATGTCGAAGAAGATGATCGGAGACAGTCTCGTTGAGTACTCCTTTAAGAACAAGGGTCCTGCGAAGACACAGCCCCATCCTCTAGCGCCAATTCTGTTGGTGCAGAATTTCATCGATGCCGGAGAAGCTAGAGTCGAGGGGATTGCGGCCGCCGTCGGGACCTGCAAGGGAAGTCTAAATTGGAGTTGGGGGTGCTCCGGCAAGGCCCTCCGACACTTAAGTCAATACTTTGCCTCAACAGAAATGGAGCACTCGAATGAGATTTTAGCAGAGTTTTGAGATAGAGTTTAGAGCTTAGAGGAGAACGTATCTGGGGGGGTCTTTTTTATAGACGGAAGAGCGTAACCGATTGACAGCGACGTCCGTAACTGTCTGGTAGTGGGCCATTCGGGGCCACATAGAGTCTGTTGCAAAGAGTGGAGTGGTGTCCATTGTCGTGACTTGTCGGAGAGTGGTGGGGCCACGTGGAGTCTGTTACAGAGAGTGGAGTGGTGTCCATTGTCGCAACTTGCCGGAGAGTGGTGGGGCCATGTGGAGTCTGTTACAGAGAGTGGAGTAGTGTCCGTTGTCGCGACTTGTTAGAGAGTTCGGGCCGGATGGCTGAAGCTCGGTTGGGATATCTGGTGGAGTAGAATATCTCTCTGCCTCAGTAATTTAAGAGGCTCTGATATTTTCGAGGTTGCTGACGGGTTAACTGTGGTTGGGTGCTGTTGGTGCTGCAGACGGAAGTCATCTACTGTAGAAGTTCGGATGGAGTCTGGCTCTTGTAGGAGTCCGGAAGAAGGCCACTTTCTGTAGAAGCTCGGATGGAAATTGGTTGCCGTGGAAGCCTGGATGGAGACTGCTTATTGTAGAAGCTCGGATGGAGATTAGTTGCCATGGCAGCCCAGATGGAAATTGCTTACTGTGAAGCTCGGACGAAGTCTGCTTGCAATAGAAGTTCGGAGTAGACTGCTTATTGTAGAAGCTCGGATGAAGTCTGCTTGCAATAGAAGTTCCGAGTAGACCACTTACTGTAAAAGCTCGGATAAAGATCGGTTGCCGTGGCAACCCAGATGGAGATCGCTTACTGTAGAAGCTCAGACGAAGTCTGCTTGCAATAGAAGTTTGGAGTAGACCGCTTACTGTAGAAGCTCGGATAAAATTCGAAAGGTGGTCGACCATCATAGAAACTTGGATGGAGTCTGGTTACTGTAGAAGTCCTGCTGCTGGAGGAGCTTGAACATTGATGAAGTCTGAAAGAAGCTCGGAGTGAAGTCGATCATGACATGAGAAAGTCTGGAAGAGATTCAGAGAGTAGTCGATCACTGCAGAAAATTGGCTGATGGTGAAGCCTAGAGAGTATTTGGATCAGTCTGATAGATGAATGAAGGAGCTCATTATTGGAGAAGTCTGGAGCGTACGATAGGAGTTCATCCGTTGGAGGAATTTGGAGGACACTGTGGAAGGGCGACTGCTGGAGGAGTCTGGATGGTACTGTGGAAGCTCGAATGGTCGGAGGAGTTCAGAAAGACACCGCACAAGGTCGGAAGCTGGAAGAGTCTTGGGAGGGTTGGCCTCTTACGAACTTCGGCTGGGGTTATTTTATACCCAACAGAAATCAATAAGCCATTTGGTGTCTCAGGAAAATCTCGATCGATGGTTTTAATTAGAAGGCTACTCACCTAGACAATTTCACCTACAGCGAGTTAATGGCGTACCCTCCTGTCGGTCTCACTTACCTAACAAATTGGATGATTGGGTTCATTAGTTGCTAAGGTATTTTGGTTTAGCCCATGTCAACTAGATCAATCATGTGATGACTAATTAGATGAGACCTAACCTAAACCTCCCTAATTAATATTAAGCCTTATAGTCTTCCATCGTTGTAGAAGTGCGGGCATGGTATTGATGTTGACTGTTCTTGATTAGTTATAGTGGTTCAATTGCATCAAAAATATGCAATTACTCTACTAGCAAAGAGTTACTCCAATGTGAGATAGGGTTGAGCCCAATATGTGTTATCTGAGGGACTCAATGATGAATTCACACCTGCTTGTGAACGGTGGGTCAGGCTTAACTAAGGAGTGGGGCAATATGTGTTATCTGAGCTCTCATGACTTAGAGATCAAATCACTGCAATATGCTTAGAGAAGTATCTGGATAAAGAGTTGCCTACACATTGATATGTGTGTCACCAATAACTATTAGGTAAGGTGCATGGCATCGGTGGGACCGCAGCACCCACTAGAAACTTTATATTGGTCACATCGAATTTTTGCTTTCCACTCGAGGGTATCAAAATTTAAAAAAATAGAAGTCTATTTGCATCAAAAAGTTCTTAGAGCAAATATAAATTTTATGTACAAATATCTAATTAGAATCTCTACTCTCATAAATAAATAATGTCAGCCTCTAACCCACTAGCCCGCATCATTGAAACCAACTGACTGATCGATATAAATTACAAAGATTGGCTCAGAAATCTTAAGATAGTCCTATCATCCGAAAAAATTGGGTATGTACTCGACCAGGATGCCCCAGTCTTACCAGCCTATCCTATGGTAGAGCAAAGAGCTGCTTTGAATAAGAAGATAAATGATGACCTTAGGATGAAGTGCTACGTTCTAGCTTTCATGTCAAACAAGTTGTAGAGCCAGCACGAGCACATGCCCACTGCCTGTGCCATGATCACTCACCTACAAGAATTGTACGGTGAGCAGAGCCGAACTGCATACTTTGAATTATCCAAGTGGTTGTTCAATATGAAGATACGTGATGAACAGTCAGTCCACAATCATTGTATGACAATATTTATGGACCTAGAGGAGCTTTAGAAGCTTGGGCTTAATATGCAAAGGGAATTAAAGGTCGATTTGGTCCTCCAATCCCTGACCAGTTTGTTTGGGTAGTTATCATAAGCTACCATATGAACAAATTGGACTGCAACTTATCTGAGTTGGTCAATATGCTGGTTATTGTTGAGAGAACTCTGAAAAGTTCAAGGAGCTCTGTTCTTGCTATTGAGCGGGCACCTTCCAAGAGAAAGTCTTAAGAAAAGAAAAAGAATAAACCTGCAAAGAAGCAGAAGAAGGAGAGCAAGTCTAAAAAGGACATTCTGAAGAAAGCTGTGGAGAAAGAAAAGTATTTCCACTGCAACTCTGACGGTCATTGGAGGAGAAACTATCCGTCTTACCTAAAGAGCTTGAAGATGAAAAAAGATGATCAATTTTCTGAAGGTATGCTCATAATGGAATCTAACCTAATGATTTCTTCTACTTCTAGTGGGGCTTTAGACTCTGGTTCTAGTGCTCATATATATACTTCAACGCAAGGTCTAATAGGAAGAAGGAGGTTAAGAAAAGGTAACATGATCCTTCGGATCAATAATGGAGTAAAAATTACTGCAAAAGCCATTGGAACCTATCCTCTTCGATTACTGTCAGGCTTTAAATTAGATTTAAAAGACTGTTATTTTGTTCCGGTAGCTAGTCAAAATTTAATTTTGATCTCTGTACTAGCATAGGATGGATTTATTTTTCAATTTAATAAAGATTTTATTTTATTTATTTATAAAATAAATTGATTGCATCTGATCTTTTAATTGACAGTCTTTATCACTAGCATGTTGATGCTAAGACGAACTTAAATGAGCAAGTAGTGAGTGCTATAGGCTAAAAGAGACTCAGAGATGAGTTTAATCATAAGTACTTGTGACACCATAGGTTTGACCATATTAAAGAAGATAGGATAAATAGACTAAAAAAGATGGGATCCTTGACTTAGTTAAATATGAGTCGATTTCGACTTATGAATCATGTCTTTGAGAAAAAATGGCTAAGTTATCCTTTGTGGGATAAAAAAAAAGTTACTAGTTCTGGTACACACCAATATATGTGACCTATTTGATATGTAGGTCAGGAGTGATTATAGTTACTTCATTATCTCTACTGATGATCTATCACAGTATAGATATATGTTTCTTATAAAATATAAGTCTGAAGCCTTTAAAAGCTTCAGAGAATTCAAATAAGAGGTAGAGAAGCAAACAAGAAAACCCATGAAAGTCCTACAATCTGATTGAGGAAGGGAATACCCAAGTGCTGAATTTCTGAAATATCTTAAGAAAAATAGCATAATCTCTCACAACTCAATGGGATATCCAAAAGGAGAAATAGGATTCTATTGGATATGGTCTGATCCATGATAAGCTTCACTGATTTATCCATATATCTTTGGGGACATGCCTTACTTATCACGATACATATTTTAAATAAGGTTCTTTCTAAGTCTGTTCCTACCACACCATATGAGATATGGCATGGTAAGAAGCTAAGTCTGAGTTACCTTAATACTTGGGGATGTCCAACCTATATTAAAAAATAGAAAGATGATAAGTTAGAAAAAAGATCAGTTGTAGCTTGATTTATAGGATATCCCAACGAATCTATTGGGTACTACTTTTACGTTCCACATGATCAAAATGTGATTGTGAGTCACAATGCCATATTTCTAGAAAAATAGTTTATCCAGGATGGTGATAGTGGGAGGTTACTTGAGCTTGACGAGAATATCTCTGAAGACCGACAAGCTATAGATCTTCAAAAATCCATCAATGATGAGCCAGTAATTAATGTTTCATTTCTATCCCATAGATCAGGTAGAATCTTCCATCCTCTTGAAAGATATATAGGTATACTGAAAGAGGATGTAGAGGAAGTATTTCTTACGGGAGATGGGGGTCATAGTGATAATCTTAGTACTTTTGATGATGTGATATCTGACATCAATTTTGAGAAATGGTTAGATGCAATGAAGTCAGAAATTGACTTAATGCACTCAAACCAGGTATGGTCCTTAGTGCATCCACTGGAAGAAATTATTTTTATTGGGTGTAAATAGATCTATAAAAGAAAAATAGGTACTGATGATAAGATAAAGACCAATAAGGCAAGTTTAGTGGTGAAGGATTATAGTCAGTACGAAGGCATTGACTATCATGATACTTTTTCATCTGTAGCCATGCTGAAATCCATTTGTACATTGCTTATTGTTGCAGCTTACTATGATTATAAAATCTAACAGATAGATGTGAAAACTGCTTTCCTGAATGGATATCTTGAGAAAGATATCTATATGGAGCAGCCTCTGAGTTTCACATTCGGTAATAGTGATCACTGAGTCTGCAAGCTACAAAGATCTATCTATGGATTAAAGTAGGTTTCTCGAAGATTGAATCTTCATTTTGATGATGCGATCTGTCATAAAAGCTGTACATAGAAAAGGTGCTGAAGTGATTCGACATGAAAAACTCCAAAAGGAGTTTGCTACCCATTGGGTATGGTATTCGACTCTCCAAGATGATGTGCCCTAACATTTCTGAGGAGGTCAAGTGCATGAGTAGGATCCCTTATGCTTCGATGATTGGGAGCTTTATGTACGTCATGCTATGTACTCGACCTGATATTGTCCTTGCTATGAATATCATGAGCAGGTATCAGTCGAATCTAGTTGAGGAGCACTGAATAGCTGTGAAGAATATCCTTAAGTACTTATGAAGGATTAAAGATTTGTTCTTGATCTTTAAAGGAGCACCTGAATTGTGGAGTAAGGATTATATAGATTCGGGCTTCATATCGGATCCTGATGATAGAAAGTCTATATCAAGGTATATGTTTGCATGTAATGGTGCTGCAGTCAGCTAAAAATGTTCCAAGTAAAGCATCATTGCAAATTCGACCATAGAGGCTGAGTATGTCGCCACTTCAGATACTGCAAAAGAAGGCTTCTAGTTCAAAAAATTTACTACAGAACTTGATGTAATGATATAGGATGCTATACTACTATACTGCGACAACAATGAAGCCATAACACTTGCTAAGGAGCTCCGATCTCATCAAAAATCAAAGCACATTGAATGATAATTTCATATCATACACGACTATCTTGAGAAGCAATATTTCAAGATGCGAAGAGTAGACTCCACGGATAACATGGTTGACCCACTGACAAAGTAGTTAAGCCAGCCCAAAATAGAAGCCAACCTTGAGAAATGGAGCTTAGATTAATGGCCAATTGGCTTTAATCCAAGTGTGAGATTATTATATATAAAAAAATAGTGCCCTACAAGTCAATCATATGGGGATGCGAATGAGACTTTTCTTTATTATCTTTTTACTCATTTGCATGACATTAGTTATTTTATTTATATGAGATATTATGTTTTATCATTTGCTGCATCATATTTTTATGATTATGATAAACCCCATAGATTAGGGTAATGATTTTAGAGCCATGATGAGATCATGCTGGTGAGACCTAAAATCTTGATAGCTCCAATCTAAAATATTCTCAATCATTGGATCATTGAGTCAGAGATTAATTACTCTGATAAGACTGGTACATCCTATGTATGCTCGATAAAGAGGATGGTTAATCTCACAACCACTTATGTCATGACACTAATATAAGGATGTAGATGCTTATTAAAGAATGAGTTCACTGAACAGACCCACAGAAAGAACATCTGATGGAGCCTTACAATATGTCAACAGATGGTTCTTCAGTGGGAGTGGTGCATGTGATCCTTTAACCTGAGATCACCATGGTAACTTATGTGCATGGATCCTTACTTTGGTTTATTCTCTAGCACACCACTTTGAGATGTGTGTGGGATATTCTGGGTATGGCAAAGTATGCATGGAGGTTGTGAGTGGTCAATAAAGAATCGATCACTCCTTGTAAGAGAAGAGAACATCCTATGCGATCTCATAGGATGGTGACTCTAAAAGTCTAGCCAGAGCAGGGATGAACAGTAGAAATAATTTCTACTGGTTTATTAATCGAGTCATCATCATCTGATCGAGATACATATGGTTGGATATTTGGATTTGATATATTTTCATATCCATGGCCTTTTCGGGATGTTGTATGATCGAAGGATTGAATGCATGGTAACTCACCATGGAAGAATAATTTTAATATTTTCACTAAATTTCAAATTTTTTGGGTAGTCATGACATATTGCTAGATATCAATCTTGACTTGTGGACTTACAAGAATTAAAAGAGTTTAATTCAAGAATCAATTAGAAAGAGTCTGAGTTGATTGGGACTCTTTAGCTAATCTAATCCAATCGGATTAGTGTTACGTCGAGGGTCTGGGTCCACTGCTGGCTAGATTTGAAACTCAATGGGTCACACACAATAGAGATTTGATCTTGGTCCAATCAATTTAAATTTATTATAAATTCAATGGGTTAATTGAATTGCTAGCACATGAATTAACCAAGTTCCCAACTGGGTTTAATGCAAAGGTGTTTATGCTAACCTGGACTTGTTGCCTTGACCTAATGTGATTGGGTTTGAACCTATTTTTAAATAGGTGGCTTATCTAATTTTTAATGAAAGAGTTTCATTTAAATCCATCTTCTCCACATCAAAACCACATGAAAAATTAAAGGTGGCATCATATTTATTTTGGGTTTAAGAAGAGGAGTCCTTCTCTTCCACTCCTCTTAATTTTCTTACATCTTCCATGCATCTATTTATTTTGTGTGCCATCAGATGGTGCCTTGTGATGTGGGACATGGAAGAGGATGTGGAGTCCTTCTCTTGGAAGGAACTCCATGACAAAAAGGTTTTGGGATGCCCCATTTATGGCATTGAAATGAAAGAGTCCATTTCTACATGGAGTCTTAATTTCCTTCCCTTAATTTCTATGCATTTATTAATTCATCATGTCATCAAATGACTCTTAAGATTATGGCTGCAGAAGGGGAAGAAGAGTCCTTCTTTTGGAAGGAGTTTGAATGCCATATATTAATGGGACGCCACATTTTTTGATGTATATATAAGAGTCCTTAATATTTTGGACTCTTGATTTTCCCACGCCAATCCATTTTCCATGCGCCATTTTATGGCATTCAGATTTTTTTTAATAGAGGAAGAGTCCTTCTACAGATGAAGCACCTCTTTTTCTACATCTTAACCCATGGAATTCCACACAAATAATTAATTTGTGGTGTGTAATGGATTTGGGATGCCAAGAGTTGGCGTCCCATGGTATGCCCTCTTTTTCCCTATAAAAAGGGGGTGCTATTCCTTATTTTGATGTCCCATTTGGCTAGATTTTAGGCATGAGAATGAGAGGATAAAGACAAGAAAAAGTCTGGAAAAAATGTAAGAAAAGGGGAGAGAAAATGGAAAGGAAGGGAGAAGGAAAAAGGAAAGCAAGAGATGCTTGTCCTAAAATCAAGTTCTTCAAGTGTTGAACATCTGATTTATTTTTGTGTGGTGTAATACTTTGGGAAAGAATTTTTAGAGTGGTACTAGTGGGGGTCATGTAGGTATACAAGTAATGGTGTAATAAGTTCTTGCAAAGGATGATCAGCAGCACACTTAGGAAGAAGGTTGCAGCACCATATCGAGTTGGGAAGGGCCCTGATCAATCCTGTGTAGATCATCGTTGGAGGGCTTCTACTTTGAAGTCTCATGGAGAACTCAAAATCATTAGTTCATAATCTTCATGGTGGTATATGACCTCTGATCTTCTCCTTATATTCATGTTTTTGTGGTTTGATTATAATCATCAAGGGGTTCCTAGGGTTTTGAGTTTCGATTGTTGAGTTTAATTGTTAAACATTATTTTTATTTATTGAATGTATGTTAAAAATTTTAAAATCTATATTCTGCTACGTTACCAGAACCCAATTGTGGTATCAGAGCCTCCCTTGATTGATTCAATCAAATTTCATGTTATTCTTGTGATATGGATTAGATCCAGTTCAAACTATCAAAATCAATTTTTCTGATTGATGTTTTATTGATGTTTTTGATGTATTTTTGTAAATGATAAGTGTTATTGATCCATGATCAAATTTTAGATATGAAATTTCATGATTTATAGACTTGTGTGATAAGTTTAATTAAGATCCTATGATCTATTTTTTGATAGAATTAAAATCCAGTGCATATGATGCGCGGGGGTCTTGGAATGCTATATATGGATGTACATTGCCAAAACTTAAGATTTTTTTATTTCATGCATTTACTTAAGATCCAAGGGCCGACCACCATGTTATCAGGTATGCACCATTATGGGTCGACCATCTTGGTTGTTGCCGAGGCATGCGTGGGGCCAAAAAATTTTGATCATGAAAAGGATGCATCAGACATCGATTAGAATTTTTATGCCGATAGATTGGTTTGACTATAATTCATTGTTCTAATGCAATTAGAGTTTAATGATTAAAGATTAAATTAAAATCATTTCTCTAATTTGATTAGAAGCCATGTTTAATTTTGGTTAATCATATTGTCATTTACCTAATTTGATTAGGATTTGAATCATGGTTGATCGAGTCTATGCTAACCTAATTGGATTATGGTTAATATTAGAATTGGTCAACCTAACACAAATGGATGATAAATGATTGATCTAATATTGAACTTTGAGTCAAATGTTGAACCCGAATCGAAAACCCTAGATGGGTCCTATGCCCATAAACTTGAACATCTTAATTGACATGTGTTTGAATGATATCATAATTGAAATAACATGAGTTATTTGTTATAATATTTTATAATTGTTATGAAATATTATGTTGATTTGTTATGAACTATGGTACATCCATGTGATGGATATATGCATGAATGCTTACCTACTAGTTGATTATATTAATGTATTTGCAAGAGTTGCAATAAGGGCTGGGTGTCCCTGATGCATTATATTATCAACTGAACCTCTCTTTTCTATATTTTCAACTGTTGATTGAAATTTTTACATAATGATGTAAAATTATAGAAAAAAAATTATTTGAGAATAGATTGAAATTATTTCATTCTATTTTCAAATAAAGATCAAGCATTCATGATAGACTTTATGGTGATGAAGACTTAACTACCATGGTTTTGGAGAGTAGAGGTGTATTAAGATAGACCATGAGATAGTTCAATCTATAATGCACATAGAGTTAGATCCAGAGATCATCTGGTGGCTCGGATGATTTTTTTTTCAAAAGTCTATAATTTTTTTTGTTTTCCTTGATATGCTCTTACATGCTGGTTGTTAGTATTTGAATTTTCATAACATATGATGCATGATAAAAAGTTAAGGATGTGCATGAGACCTAAGTCCCTTATTTAAATTATATTAAGTCATAATGGTGAAGTGTTAAGAACACTACCCATGCTTTTTTTCTACTAAGCATGTATTATCTCAAGAACCATAGTATGCTTGTTGTATTATCCATAAGGCTTGCTGTGGGGACTGGTTTGATATTATCTTGGTACATAATGAAGCTAATTGTACTTAGCTCATACTAGATCAATAGAGTATGTCAAAAATTGTAGTGAGTTTGTTGTGCTATCCACAATGCTTGCTATAGTGATTGGTATGATATTGACTTAGTGATGCTGATGGCATATTCTGGTAATGCTATTTTATTGTGCTATCTACAAGGGTAGTATTATTTAGGTATGACCATATAGGATTGAAGGATACGACTTAACTAAAATACTATATGTTGGGTATAAAATACCCTCAGCCGAAGTTCTTAATAGGATTGACCCTCCCAAGACTCCTCCGGCTTTCGACCGCAAATGGTATCTCCCCGGACCCCACCAACGGCTGAACTTCTCCAACAATAGATTCCTACAACTACCAGATCTCAGCCTGAACTCCTATGGGAGCCGGATCTCATCCCCGACCTCGACTGCGAAAAAGCTTCGCCGGACTCCTACGGGAGCCAGGCTCCGTCCTCGACCCCGATCGCTAGTAAACTTCGTCCCACTCCTAAGGGGGCCGGACTTCATCCCTGACTTTGATTGCGGTAGGCTTCGCCCGGGCTCCTACGGGAGCCAGATCTCGTCTCCAGCTCCAGCTGCGGGAAACTCAGCCCGGACTCCTACGGGAGCCGGGCCTCGTTCCCAATTTCGGCTGCACAAGGACTTCACCCAGACTCCTACGGGAGTCGGGCTCCACCTACGACTTCGCTTATAGGTAAACTTCGTCCGGACTCCTAAGGGAGCCGGACTTCATCCCTGACTTGGATTGCAGGTTGACTCAGCCCGAACTCCTACGGGAGCCGGATCTTGTCCCGGACCTCGACTGCGGAAAAGCTTCGCCCGGACTCCTACGGGAGTCGGGCTCCGTCCTCGACCCCGATCGCTGGTAAACTTCGTCAGGACTCCTAAGGGGGCCGGACTTCATCCCTGACTTTGATTGCAGGTAGACTTCGCCCGGGCTCCTACGGGAGCCAGATCTCGTCTCCAACTCCAACTGTGGGAAGACTCAGCCTAGACTCCTATGAGAGTCGGGCCTCGTTCTCAATTTCGACTGCACAAGGACTTCGCCCGGACTCCTACGGGAGCCGGGCTCCACCCACGACTTCGCTTATAGGTAAACTTCATCCGGACTCCTAAAGGAGCCAGACTTCATCCCTGACTTGGATTGCAGGTTGACCCAGCCCGAACTCCTATGGGAGCCGGATCTCATCCCTGACCTCAACTGCGAAAAAGCTTCGTCCGGACTCCTACGGGAGCCGGGCTCCGTCCTTGACCCCGATCGCTGGTAAACTTCGTCCGGACTCCTAAGGGGGCCAGACTTCATCCCTGACTTGGATTGCAGGTTGACTCAGTCCGAACTCCTACGGGAGCCGGATCTCATCCCCGACCTCAACTGTGGAAAAGCTTCGCCCGGACTCCTACGGGAGCCGGGCTCCATCCTCGACCCCGATCGCTGGTAAACTTCGTCTGGACTCTAAGGGAGCCAGACTTCATCCCTGACTTTAATTGCAGGTAGACTTCGCCCAGACTCCTACGGGAGCCAGACCTCGTCTCTGACTCCGGTTACGGGAAGACTCCGCTCGGACTCCTACGGGAGCCGGACTTCACCCCCGACTTTGACTGAAGGAAGACTCTATCCAAACTCCTGCGAGAGCCAGACTCTGAGCTTCTCTCAGACGGGTGGCTAGCCACCTCTCTCTGCCAGACACCCCAGTCGAGCTCCGGCTGATAGGCCTGGACTCCCTGGCTGGCCACAGTAATGGCCACAGCACTGCTTCGCTTCCTGTGATGGATTCCATGCGGCTCCATCACTCCCTGGCAGGCCACCATAATGGCCACGATCCTGCTCCACTTCCTGTGATGGATACCGCGCGATTCTTCCATTCTCTGGCAAGTCGCGACAACGGACGTCGCTCTGCTCATCGTGGCAGACTCCACGTGGCATGCCCCGATGATAGCCACGGGTCCACTCCACTACTCTTCGCAACAAACTCCTGGGCAGCCCACTACCAGACGGTTATGGACGTCGCTATCAGTTTGTTGTCCCCTTCGCCTATAAAAGGAGGACCCCAGATACGTTATTCTCTAAGCCCTCATTTTTTACCTAGAAACTCTGCTAAAACTTTCGTTCAAGCACTTCGTTCTTGTTGAGGCAGAGAACTGACTTGAGCATCGGAGGGTCTTGCCGGAGCAACCCCACCTCCGGTTTAGACTTCTTTTGCAGGCCTCGACGGTGACTGCGACCTCTACAACTCCAGCCTCTCCAGCACAGGCAGATTTTATTGTACTATCCATAAGGCTATAAGTATTTTAGAGGCAAAAATTATATTGAGAGTTGTATGAGATGTGATTAGTAAAGAGTTACTTACCCTGAACTCATAGGAGCTTGTTGTGCTATCCACAAGACTTTTTATGAGGAATTAAGATCTCAGCCCCACTAAGAAACTTCATGATAATGTTCTTTGATTTCATACTTGAGGGCTATGAAATTCGTTAAAATAGTGGGAGATATAATTAGGTAAAATTCTCATCTAACTTGTGTATGTTATCATGAGCAGTCTTTTTTATGTTCGTATATACACATTTGCATCTTTACTTTCATTGTTTAGGATATTTTTAAAATTAACCAAACTTAAAGGAATGGTTGAGGAATAGGTGAAGAATGTCTTCACTATAGGTATCTAATATCGTTACAGCATTAATGAGCAATAAATTATAAAAAAAATTTTGCAAGCGTGAAGCAATTGCAGGATGCAAAAGTTATATTTGCTAATAGTTTATATGTGATACAAACTAATAATCATTAAGGGTTTCAACTTTAGAATTTTTGGATATGTGATACCTATTATAGGTTCCTCGTATGCAAAGTGTTGCTAGACCTATAAAGCTGAAGTGAGATGACTACTTGCCTTTTGGCACTGATGGATAGTCCATTCATGCTAAGGCTGTAGGAACCTATTTATTTAGAAACTAGTAGACCATTATTTATCAAAAATATTATTTCAATTTTTATGTTATTGTAACATAGATTTGAAATTAATGTTAAGAGTAAAAGTTACTCTCCTTCTGATAAATTTTATGGCTATGGCTTTATATTTATGTCACTCAATGATATTCTTTATATTGATGAGAACAAGAAATAAATATGTGATGGTTACATATCTCAGGGCAACAAGGTATTAGGTCTTGAACATATAGATGTTCGAAGACTAATACTATCTCAACCCAGAGATAGACACTTCATACGTAATATGATGTGTTCTCTAAAATACTTCACAAATATTATTATCTCATTCTGAAAAATATTTTAAAAATTACTGTAGATGTTTCAAATTAGATACTATCAAAATCTGTTACGAGCACTCCATATGAGATATGGAAAAGAAGAGGCAGGTTGCCCGCTTATGTGAAAAGTATTGTGTACATAAGTTTGTGCTAGAACAGATTTTTATAAGTATATAGGTTATCCTAAAAAATTAGTATGTGATACTATTTCTACCACCCTACTTGACAAAAGGTGTTTTGACAGTAGGTATGCCATCTTTTAGAAAAATAATTTTTTTCTGAGAAGGTGACAGTGGGAGGATAATTGAACTTGAGAAGTTCAAGATCTATAAACTATCTATCTTAACCTGTGGAGTGTCCACAAGTTAATCCTTAACCAGATGTGCCCAGTAATGAGGCACGACCATGATACACACCTCCTCACCGAAAGGTCAAACTGAGTTTGTAATGTACCACTCAAAATATGAGTTTGTCATTGTGAATGGCAGTACACCATACATCATTGTAAATGATATTTTACTTGATCTATTCAGAGATTGTTATGAGTAGAGACTCTAACAGTTGGCTTGAAACCATGTCATCCGAAATGGACTCCCTGAACATCAACCAAGTGTGGACTATAGTTGAAGTACCTATGGGTATGAACCAACAGGTTGCCAATAGGGATGGCAATTTGAATTTTTGCTATTGCCATACACCATCTAGAGAAGTTGTCTCTAATGTTAGGGCAAATGCTTTTATGAATTCAGACTGTTTATGAGGAGTAGGTACTTCTATTTTTGATGAGATAGTTAAAATATTTAACTTTATCAAATATAGATAAACTATATGTGTGTCCAAGAAGATAAGTGAAAGTTTCACAAACTTTTTGATTATGTATGTGGGTGACATACAGCATATTGGAAAGGTAGTTCCGATATTGCACTCAATCAATAACTTGCTTATCACAGAAATTTTCATGAAAAAAGACTTGGGCTAAGCATTCAATTTTTGGCATCTATAAGGATATACATAAGTAGATGCAAGGCTTGTCCCAGTCTAGGTACATAGAATTTAGTGTTGAAAGGATTCAACATGAATGGATGTAAAGGTGTTTACTTACCCATACATTCAATGTATCAAGCCTGATGTGAATTATGCCTTATGCATAATCATTGATTTCGGACTGATCCATGATAGAATCTTATAAAAATTATGAAAAGTATTCTCATAGTACTTGAGAAGTACTAGAGGAGCAATGAATTGGAAAGGTTCCAAATAAGCAAACTGTATTAGTTTCAGTTAAATATTGTTAGTAAAGATTCCTAAGAAAAGTTACCTGATGAAGGGTTCATCATTAAGTTGAGTGTCGTCTCACCGAGTATCCATGCACATCCTAGGCACTTTCACCTCATTTCTAATTTGATCATAAAATGAGTTAATATTAAGAACATCATAAAGGATCAGTTCACTAAGCCATACACAGCAGTAATGTAATCGCCATCCTAATTGCATGGGCATCAGATACAGGAACGATTGACTTTAGTGCAAGTGGGAGATTGAAAGAATTTTGCCCTACAAGACAATCGTATGGGGATGTGATGGGACTTTTCGTTATTATCATCCTACTCATTTACATAATATTAGTTATTTTATTTATATGAGGTATTATGTTTTATCATTTTATCATATTTTTATAATTATGATAAACCCTATAGATTAGGGCAATTATTTTAAGATCATGATGAGATCATGCCAGTGAGATCTAAAATATTTTTAATCATTGGATCATCAAGTCGGAGATTGATGACTCCGATAAGACTGGTACATCCTATGTATGCTCGATAAAGAAGGTGGTTGATCTCATAACCACTTGTGTGGTGACACTAATACAAGGATGTAGGTGCTCATTAGAGAATGAGTTCACTGAACAAACTTATAAAAAGAATATCTGATAGAGCCTTACAGCATGTCAACAGATGGTTCTTCAGTGAGAGTGGTGCATGTGATCCTTTGACCTGAGATCACTATGGTACCTTGTGTGCATAGATCCTTACTTTGGTTTATTCTCTAGCACACCACTTTGAGATGTGTGTGGGATATTCTGGGTATGATAAAGTATGCATGGAGATTGTGAGTGGTCAATAAGGAATCGATCACTCCTTGTAAGAGCAGAGAACATCCTATGCGATCTCATAGGATGGTGACTCTAAAAGTCTGGCCAGAGCAGAGATGAACAGTAGAAATGATTTCTACTGATTTATTAATCGAGTCATCATCATCTGATCGAGATACATATGGTTAGGTATTTGGGTTTGACATATTTTCATACCCATAGCCTTTTCGGGATGTTATGTGATCAAAAGATTGAGCTGCACGGTAACTCACCATGAAAGAATAATTTTAATATTTTCACCAAATTTTAAATCTTTCGAGTAGTCATGATACATTGCAAGATATCAATCTTAACTTATGGACTCATTAAAATTAAAAGAGTTTAATTCAAGAATCAATTAGGAAGAGTCCTAGTTGATTGGGACTCTTGAGCTGACCTAATCCAATCAGATTAGGGTTACGTCGAAAGTCTGGGTCCACTGCTGGCTAGATTTGAAATCTAATGGGTCACACATAATAGAAATTTGATCTTGATCCAATCAATTTGAATTTATTATAAATTTAATGGGTTAATTGAATTGCTAGCACATGAATTAACCCAAATTCTCAATTGGGTTTAGTGCAAAGGTGTTTGTGCTAACCTGGACTTGTTGCCTTGACCTAATGTGTTGGGTTTGAACCTATTTTTAAATAGGTGGCTTATCTAGATTTTAATTGAAGAGTTTCATTTAAATCCATCTTCTCCACATCAAAACCATATGAAAAATTAAAGGTGGCATCATATTTATTTTGGGTTTAAGGAGAGGAGTCTTTCTCTTCCACTCTTAATTTTCTTACATCTTCCATGCATCTCTTTATTTTATGTGCCATCAGATGGTGCCTTGGGATGTGGGACACGAAAGAGAATGTGGAGTCCTTCTCTTGAAAGGAACTCCATGCCAAAAAGGTTTTGCGATGCCCCATTTATGGCATTGAAATGGAAGAGTCCATTTCTACGTGGACTCTTAATTTCTTTCCTTTAATTTCTATACATTTATTAATTCATCATGTCATCAGATGACTCTTAAGATTATAGGTGTAGAAGAGGAAGGAGAGTCCTTCTTTTGAAAGGAGTTTGAATGCCATATATTAATGGGACACCACATTTTTTGATGTATATAGAAGAGTCCTTAATATTTTGGACTCTTGATTTTCCCACGCCAATCCATTTTCCATGCACCATTTTATGGCATTAAAATTTTTTTTGGCAAAGAAAGAGTCCCTCTACAGATGAAACACCTCCTTTTCTATGTCTTAACCCATGGGATTTCATGCAAATAATTAATTTATGGCATGTAATGGATTTGGGACGCCAAGAGTTGGTGTCCCATGGTATGCCCTCTTGTTCCCTATAAAAAGGGAGTGCTATTCCTTGTTTTGACATCCCATTTGGCTGAGTTTTAGGCATGAGAATGAGAGGATAAACACAAGAAAAAGTCTGAAAAAAATGTAAGAAAAGAGGGAGAGAAAATGGAAAGGAAGGGAGGAAAAAAAAAAGTATGAGATGCTTGTCCTAAAATTAGGTTGTTCAAATGTTGAACATCTGATTTACTTTTGTGTGATGTGATACTTTAGAAAAGGGTTCCTAGAGTGGTACTAGTGGAGGTCATGTAGGTATACAAGCAATTGTGCAACGAATTCTTGCGAAGGATGATTGACAGCGCACTTAAGAAGAAGGCTGCAGCACCATATTGAGTTAAGAAGGACCCTGATCAATCCTGTGTGGATCATCATTGGAGGGCTTTTGCTTTAGAGTCTTATGAAGATCTCAAAATTACCAGTTCAGGGTCTTCATGGTGGTATATAACTTCTGGTCTTCTCCTGATATGCATGTTTTTGTGATTTGATTGTAATCATCAAGGGGTTCCTAAGGTTTTATGTTTTGGTGATTGAGTTTAATTATTAAATTTTATTTTTATTTATTGAATGCATGTTAAAAATTTTGAAATCTATATTCCGCTGCGTCATCAAAATTCAACAAAATATATATTCTAGAAGTCAATTATTGACTGACATATTTTTGTTCCATGACACATATTTGTACTTAAACTATTGATTTAATCAATAAATGATAAGTTTTTATTTTTTATTTAAGTATTATGTATTTTTGAATCATCCTTGGAATTGATGTTATGATACATATTCTCAAGTGTGAAAATTCTAGGCATGTATGATCGATTTCTAAATTACTTTCGATCATAAGATAGTCATGGAGATGGTGATTTATCCAGATAAACTGAACATAGCTCTTTTTTTTTTGGATAGATAAGTCTCTAGTCTATAGTATAGAGACACTGAATGGAAAATACGAGTAATTATTAGAGAACAACTTATACTGAGCATGACCATACAAGAGATCATGTAGATTTCTATTGGATCGTCAGTGATTATCTCGATGCTGTAGTTGTATGATTGATCTTTTGACCTGCAGTGTCACAGTTGCTCACAGTAGGACTGTTGTAGTTTGACTACACACATACATTAACTCGATCATGAGTTTTTGTAGTTGATGTTGGCTTCAGTTGGTTGAGCTGTGCAAGCAACGTGTGTATTTATATGAGATCTATCTACCTTAATAGAGAGGAGTAGTCCTATGAGATTTGAAAAGCTGAGTTCATAAGTCTATGACCATGGTAGTGTGATTGATGAAAAAAAAAATTATTTGAAATCACTATTGGACTTTAGCTTATCGGATCTATTATATGACTAATGCTGATGTTTGATGATTTATCTATGACCTACCATCTAATCGGAACTTATGAAAGGACTGTATCATATATTAACTATACCTAGAGGTTCTATTTTGGTTATGCTAGATTGCCACTATATATTACTAGATGTCACTGATGGATTGTGAGAGCTCAATAGAATCATTTTGGATCAATGATCCTTATCGAATTAGAGTGAAATTATTCTGACCCACTGAAAGGGGTTTCAGTGATGCTTATGATAGAGATCATGGTATATCTCACTTTCAGATAGAATTAAACCTATGAGGTCATAAATAAAAGGAGAAGATCTAGATTGGTTAATAATTGAGCTTATGAAGTATCAATTTATATGGATTTAGAGAAATCCTATTGGGTTCATATTAATCTTGCTAGCATCTGAGTGAATTCAATTCTTCTTATAATTGGTTTGCTTATATGATAAGTATTAACTAATTTCTACACTTGATTTGAACCTAATTGAATATGATTCAATGGCCTCTATAATTGGATGCTTAATTTATGACTTGGATTAAATCAAGAAAGAGTTTCTTGATTTTATTCTTTAAGAACCTTTGAAGTGAATTTGTGAAATCATGTGAGCTGATTTGAGATTTTTTATTATGTCCCATATGATGAGATGCCTAGCATTGGGTGTGAGTATGGGTGAGTTTTGGATGGCACCCCATTTATTTGATTTTAGTATATTTAAGCTAGGACTTCTAATATGATTAGGAGGAGGGATCCTAATTTGATTAGGACACCCTTATGTTGTCTATATAAAAGACCCTAGCTTTACTTTTCTCATAATCTCTCACTTTCTCTCTTCCTTGCTACCACCCTTACTATGCCCATCGCCTCCCCTCCTCTTTCTTTCTCTAGCCCACACGCTCTCTCTCTAGGCATCCCCTTATTGGATCTAGAAGAGAGGTGGGCGGCATCTCTCTTTGGTGTCAAGGGTTGATGCCAAGTTGTTGGTTTCTTGTTCTTCTTCCCAAGTTTGTTGGGAGTTTGTTATAACCACTTCTTAGTTGTTATTTTTCTTGATTAATTGAGGGATCAAGAAAGATTCTTGATTTCTTTAGGAATAAAAAAAAAAGATCAAAAAAAAAAGTTCAAGGGTTAATCTCTATCTAGGCTTGGTTCAAGCTTATTTAGGCTTTGAGTTCAAGTGAGTTGTGTTGAGTTTCGATGGTGCAGTGAAAGGATTAGGTGTTTAAAATTTTCATTCAAAATATCCTATGCACTGAAAACCCCAATGCCCAGAAACTCTTGATTATAATAATCAAAGTACAATAAATATAAATTAGGATAAGAAGAATACCTGTAGCGGTAATTTTAATTTTTATAAGGTATCCAAGTGTCTGCCCTCTAATGGTAATCCACACAGAAACTGAACCAAAGACAGTGCTCCTTCTTCACCTTGCTTCAAGAGTTCTAGGCCCTAGAACGCGACTAGCCCTGTACCGGTCAGTTTCTTCAAGAATCTGACTCCACCCTCTCAGAACCTCCTTAGAATTTCTGATTCTTCTTCTTTAGGACTCTCACAACCCTTGTTAGGATCAGATAAGGCTTTGTCTTAAATCCCAAAGCCTTGTCCTAAAACTAAGATAGGTTGTAAGAAAGAAAGGAGAGCAATGGAGACCAAATTAGAAACTCTTTTTGATTGCCTCGGACACCCAGTGCCCCAGAAAATTTATAGCCACTAAAGGATGCCAAAAGAGAGAGATGCTCTTCATCCAAGAGGCCTATCTGATCTGATTATTAGAGATAAGAGTTCCTTCAAATAGAAGGACTCTTATCAATGATACGTCAATTAGCACCCTGCTCTGTGCGAGCGACCAGAGAAGGGATATTTCATATCCCTTCTCAAATCAAAAAAATTTTCAAAAATTTATGTGGATAGAGATTCAATCTTGATTCTAGAACATATAATGAGTTGATAAAAGTTCCCACAAATGGATGTGTTCTCACATCCTTTCATGTGAAGTCTGATCACCACCCATGCAGGCACAAAGAGAAACTTATGGCATCCCTTTGGCATCTAGAGAAGTCTAAAAATATTCCATAAAAATTACCAAAAATAGCTTGTCAAATGTGAAATATTATCACCAAAAATAATTCCAATTTGAAAGCATTTATTAGGGAGAAAGACTCTCCAAATCTTGGAGAGACGCGATGCTTCTGTGCGTGCGTGCAAGACTTCCTTTTTCTTTCCAATTTTTCTCCACCCCAAAAATTTCAAAAAAAATACATCTCATATTTTAGATGTGCATCAAAGAATGAAGGGTGATATGGGCTCTACACATATCTTAATTCTATACCAAAAGGACTCTTTTCTTTTGCCCACACCAATACTTGTATGCAGAACCTATTTTGCACCAAGAGTCCTTCACAACTTAGACTCTTCATAATTGGCATTGGGATGTGGCACCACAATTTAGATTGCTTCTAGGTGGCATGACCTAACACAAATACTCACTAAATTAGGCTAGCTAATTAGAAAGGGATGAGACCAAATTGACCTCCAAAAGAGCAAGGGTTCCACACGTGCTAGCATGCTTACCGGAGCCTTGATTGAATCCAAAATTCCAATCAACCTTCTTTAAAAGATTTCTTAGCCAATTTTTATATATGTGTGACCCATTGGATTCTATATCTAGCTGGTAGTAGGTTGGGTATAAGTTAATTAAATTTATTTAGATTTCAATCTAATCGATTTAGGTCCAATCGAGCTAACCCGAGTTCAACAATTATAATCCTTTCTAATTAATGATCGAATTAAACTCTTTAATTCGATCAAAAATCTACAACTCAAGATTAATGTCTAACAACATATCATGACTATTATAAAATTATATAATTTTGATAAAAATATCAAATATATCCTTCAGTGATAAGTTACCATATAATTCAATCCTTCGATCATCCCTGCACCCTGAATATGTTCATGAGTATGGAATCATATCAAACTCAAACACATATTCATATCGATTCTCACTTAACTAATGATGACTTCAATGAAAAAGTATTAGAAACTCTTTCTAATCTTCTTTCTGCTTTTGGTCAAAAGATTTTTCTCAAGTCATCTAGGATTAAGAATACACAGGATGCGATCTCCCCTTACTAGGAGTGATCGATTCCATGTTGACCTAGTCATAACCTCTATATACATTCTACCATATCCAGAACACCCCGTACATATCTTAATGCCATGTCTGAGTATGAACCAAAATATGGGTTCATGTGCGCAAGATTTATGATGGTCTCAGGTCTAAGAATCACTTGCATAACTCCCACTTAGAAAACCATCTTTGACATGCAAGTAAGGCTTCCATAAGATATTCTCTTTCATCAAGTCAATTCAGTGGACTCATTTTCTAAATAAGCATCCATATCTTTGTATTAGTATCCCACAAAAGTAGCTAGTGATATCTGCCACCCTCTCCATCGAGCATACATAGGATGTGCTAGTCTATCCGAAATATTGATCTCCAACTTAATGCTCCTATGATTAGGAATGTTTAAGATTAGGATTTTAAGATTTTAGATCTCACTAGCATGACCCATTCATATCTCCTAAAATCATTATCCTAATCTTTGGAATTCATCATAATCTTAGACATAATAAGATGTAGCTAATATGATGAATCAATAGCTCAAATAATAAATATCATTTCATGAGTTAGAAAATTATAAAAAAAAGTTCCATCGCAACATACATGCAATTGGCTTATAGGGCACTCTTCTTTCAATCTCTCACTTGCACTAAAGCCAATCACCTTTATATCTCATACAATCAAGATAGCGATTATATAGCTGCTTTGGTATAGCCTTAGTGAATGGGTCTGTTATATTGTTCTTTCTGTCTACTCATTCAAGGACAATATCTTGTCTCTAACGAGATGCAAGCATCTGAGGATGTGCTTGGATCTATAATGAGACCTAAGTTCCTTTGCTTGAATAATGGCCCCAGTGTTATCACGATAGAGTGACATTGATCTTTCATTCTTAGAAATGACTCCTAAATCTATGATAAATTTCTTCATCCAGACAGCTTTCTTTATGGCTTCACTAGCAGCGATGTACTCTACCTCAATAATTGAGCAAGATACTATCTACTACTTGGAGCTCTTCCAATTCACTGTCCCATCATTAAGATAAACACATACCCTGATATCAACTTTCTATCATCTGCTTTTCAATGATCCTCCCTTGGATCAGTCTGAATCTGCTAGCTATGCCCAAAGCATAAACTACATTAGGCCTAGTACATAGCATGGCATACATAATTGATCCCATAGTCAAAGCATAAGGGATTTCATTTATTCTCTTTCTCTCCTCTAGTGTCTTAGGATATATTTTCTTGAAGAGACATATACCATGACTTGCAGGCAAGTAACATCTCTTACTTGCCTCCATATTAAATCTTTTTGATATGAGATCTATGTATCGTGACTGGGATAAGCTTAACATCCCTTTAGATCCACTCTATAGATCTTTATACCCAATATATAGGATGCTTCACCCAAGTCTTTTATGAAAAACTTATTCGATACCCAAGTCTTGACCGATTGCATTATTGGGATATCATTCCCAATGAGCAGTATGTCATCGACATACAAAATCAAGAAAAGAACAGCACTCCCACTTGTCTTTTTATACACACATGGTTCATCCTTATTTTTGATAAAGCCAAACTCTTTGACTATCATATCAAATTTGATATTCCAGCTCCTCGAAGCCTGCTTTAATCCAAAGATGGATCTCTTTAGCTTGCATACTTGATTGCCCTCCCACTTGAGACAAGTCCCTCTAGCTGAGTCATATAGACTACTTTCTCTTGATTACCATTGAAAAATGCAGTCTTGACATCCATCTGGCAGATCTCATAATCATAGTATGATACTATAGCAAATAAAATCCTGATGAACTTGAGCATAGCCACTGGTGAGAAGGTTTCATCATAGTCAATTCTTTAGCTTTGACTGAAATTTTTCACCACCAACATAGCTTTATAGGTTTTTACTTGACCATTTGCTCCGATCTTCTTCTTGACAATCCACTTGCATCCTATTGGGATCACACCCTTAGGTGCATCAACCAAGATCCTGAAGAAAAAACCGTCTTTTTTCTGTGTAGGATCTTCCAGATTTCATCAAATCTGGGGCAAAATAAATTAAAAATTTTTATCCTATGATATTTTAGATCTAATATCTATTAGATCTTATTTTATTATCTGATATTTAAAATCTAAAATTAAATCTAAAAGTATGAGAAATATAGACATACCTCAAGAGTAATCTAATTATCCTGTAGATGATCGCAGCACTGCATGAGGTTCTGATGTAGCCACGCAAGTGTCTGGCCTCTACCAGTATCCACTCAGGTAGGATCTAGAATATCTTCTCCTTGAGATTCTACACTCCAAAAATCAGATCATTATCTGATTTGAAAGTACTTCAGAACTCCTTCTGAAGTTGGAGCAGCAGCCTGTCGAAGATGTCCTGCAGCCTTCTATTCCAGGCATCACCATGCCTTGTACCTTTACCAGATGAACATCCAACTTCTTAGACATGAAGAGGGGAGAAAGAAGAGCAGGGAGGATGTAGAAAAGAGGGGAGGGGATGGTAGCTAATGGGTTTTTTGCATAAAATAAGTTCTATCTCGAAACCCTAGGTGCAGCAGGGTTTATATAGATCCTGTATGCTGCGCAGTGCCACATCTTTTGACCAATCAGAAAATTCCAATAAATTTTGAAAAAAATTTGATTGGTGGAGTGATATCATCTGATCACATCAGATAAGAATCTCCATGCTCTCTCCCATATTGGCACCGACATTGGATAAGCATAAATAAGGTGGCGCCAAAGAGTCCAAGTTTATCAGGACTCTTTGGTTCTTATCCATTTGGGGTGCCCACTTAAATCCAATTGAGCTCACATCATAATCTGATTATGGTGCCCAATTTGAAGTAGTTTGGATATATGGACACTCCATAAAAATCCTCCAATGAATTCTCTTCAGTTTAAGACCCATATATCAACTTTTGACAGATGTCCTAAAATAAAATTGGCAGGTGCTAGAAATTAGCAGGTGTTGTCTTAAATTCATCTCATGAATTAAGACAAACCTTTTCTGAGCTGAACAAGCTTCAATTAGACTGAGAGAAATCTTTTCAAGGTTCTCTAGATGAGTCAGATCATATTTGGCTCAGTAGAGACAGAAAAGATTACACGAGGAGAAAGTTAGGCTCAATCAAGTGCTAGCACAATTTCCTTGAACCTAATTGGATCTTATCCAAATCAATTGGGGTAGCCCAATTGATGACATCCAGACCCTAACCCTTATTTGTGTGACCCAGTTAGGTTCAATTCTGTATGGTAATGAGATATGTCATGATCTCATCATCGACATCATTGAAACTCCTTTCGATGGACCAGAACTCTTCTGATTCAGACAATTAGAATGATCGATCATCAAAATCATTCTAATTGCTCTCAAAATCCACCAGTGATACCTAGCAGCATATGGTGGCAACCCATCAGAACTGAAGATGAACCTCTTGGTATAGCTACCTGTGTGATTGAGTTCCTCTATCATGAGTACCGACTGAATTAGGGTTAAGGTGAACTCGTCAAACCCAACATCAGTCATATGAATCAATCGATCGATCCGAGTCTGATGTGAAACCCAATGAAAAACTCTTTTCCATTATTTCACTCTGCCATGGCCATGGGCTTAAGGACTCGATCTTTCGATCACCATAGGACTACTCCTCTCATCTATCAAGATTGATAGATCCCATCTTGGTGCGATCTGGTTCCTACAATGGATATGCTACAGCCAATATACACCTCAGAGTTTCAAATGGCTAGAAGATTGAGTTATGGTGTAGTCAAACTATAACACACTCAAGGTGAACCACCGATGTCCCTCAGGTTAAAGTACTAGACACACAACTGCAGCATCGAGCTAGTCATCAACGAGAAGGTAGACTTCCTTATGACTGCTCGAGGTGGTCACGCTCAGTACTCTCGTTCTCAACGAATATCTGTACTCTCGCTCTAGTATCTCCACACCATAGACTCAAGACTTATCTATCCTAAGGAAGCGATCATACACCAACCTTCCGGATCGATCACCATCCTCGTGATGATCCTATGGTCAGGAGCAGTTTATGAGTTAGTTATGTAAATTCATGCCTTAAATTTTCAACTCTTGAAAATATGAATTTACATTTTCACTAACTCAAAGGATGTATCACAGACACAATGTATATAATGTGATAGAAGAATAATCTTTTTATTCATTTATAGTCAAAATTATAAATTTGCCCTTAGATTTGTACAGAAATGTGTCAGCCGATCTAGCATCTAGGACACACATATAACAAACTCCCACTTGACCTAATGCCAATTGGCTACATATCTAAGTCCCATCTTCTCAAGGTGGGCTTCGATCTTTTATTGGCCCAATGGCTTAGTCAGTGGGTCTGCCACATTGTCTGTGGAGTCGACTCTCTTGACCTCGACATAACCTTTTTCGAGGTAATCATGGATCAGATGGAATCGCTGCTTGATGTGCTTGGACTTCTGATGAGACCTTGGCTCCTTAGCTAGGGCTATGGCACCATTATTGTCGTAGTAAAGAGAGATGGCATCCGATGATATCACTCCAAGCTCTGTGGCAAACTTCTTGAACCAGAATGCCTCCTTCGTAGCTTCCAATGCAGCAATATACTCTCCCTCTATGGTGGAATCTGCAATTACCGTTTGCTTGGAACTCTTCCAGCTAACTGCACCATCATTGCAAATGAATAGACTCCCAGATGTTGACTTTCAATCATCTATATCAGACATAAAGTCTGAGTCTATAAATTCCTGAATCTGGAGTTCTCCATTCCCAAAGACTAGAAACATATCCTTAGTCCTTCTCAAGTACTTAAGGATACATTTTACAGAAGTCCAGTGCTCTTCGTCTGGATTCAACTGATATCTTCTTGTGACACTCACAGCATGGGCTATATCAGGTCATGTACATAGCATGGCATACATAAGGCTCCCTATTGCCGAAGCATAAGGAATCTTGGTCATGCGTTCAATCTCCTCAGGTGTGCTAGGGCACATCTTCTTGGAGAGATGAATGCCATGTCTAAAAGATAATAAACCTCTTTTGGAGTTATCCATGCTAAACCTTTTTAGCACCTCCTCTATGTACATCTTCTGTGAAGTCCCAGCATCCTATTTGGCCTATCTCTATAGACCTTAATACCTAGTATAAAGGATGCCTCTCCTAGATTTTTCATAGAGAACTCCTTAGACAACCATATTTTGACTGAGGTCAAAATGGGAATGTCATTCTCAATTAGGAGGATGTCATCCACGTACAATATGAGGAAGACAACTGCACTCCCACTGACCTTTTTGAACACACATGATTCCTCCTCGTTCTTGATGAAACCAAATATTTTGATCAAATCATTGAAATGAGTATTCCAACTCCGAGATGCTTGCTTAAGTCCACAAATGGATCTTTACAGTTTGCAGACCTTGTGATCATCATCACTGGATGTGAAATCAAGCAGTTGTTCCATATAGATATCTTCCTCAAGATATCCATTTAAGAATGCCATTTTCACATCCATCTACCATATTTCATAATCGAAATAGGCTGCAACAGCAAGCAATGTGCGGATAGATTTTAGCATGGCTACGGACGAGAAGGTATCCTGATAGTCAATGCCTTCGCGCTGACTATAACCTTTTACTATGAACCTAGCCTTGAATGTCTCCACATTCCCATCTACACCTATCTTTCTCTTGAAGATCCATTTACATCCAATAGGTACAATACCTTTAGGTGGATCTACCAAGGTCCAGACTTGGTTTGAGTGCATCGAGTCAATTTCTGATCTCATTGCCTCTAACTATTTCTCGGAGTCGATATCTGATATCGCCTCATCATAGGTCTTGGGGTCATCATCATGAGCCCAATTTCTCGTGAGGAATATTTTCTCTACATCCTCTTGTGTGGTACCTAAGTACCTTTCAGAAAGATAAAAAACCCTAGTCGATCTACGAGGTAGAAGAGGTGTTAAGACTGGTTTTGATTGATTAGGTTCCTCAGGTTCTTTAGCTCGTTGCTCTTGGGAGACATTCTCCTTGAGCTTAATTATTCTTCTGATCCCACCATCTTGAATAAACTATTTTTCAAGAAAAATAGCATTTCAACTCACAAACACATTGTGATCTTTCAGAATATAGAAATAGTATCCTAATGACTCTTTAGGATATCCTATGAATCAAGCTCTAAAAGACCTGAACTCTAACTTGTCCGCCTGTTGTCTCTTGACATGAGTCGGACAACCCCAAATTTTGAGATGATTCAGACTTAGCTTCTTACCATGCCATATCTCATACGGTATGGTAGGAATGATTTTAGAGAAAACTCTATTCAATACATAAATTACTGTCATGAGATAATGTCCCCAAAGAAATTTGGGGAGGTCCGTGAAGCTCATCATGGAACGGACCATATCTAATAGGGTTCGGTTTCTCCATTCTGAAATCTCGTTGAGTTGAGGCATTCCAGGTGGAGTCCATTGAGAGACTATGCCATTATCCTTAAGATAGTCTAGGAACTCCCGACTAAGGTATTCACCTCCTCGATCTGATCGAAGAACCTTAATGGGCTTTTTTGTTTATTTTTCTACCTCATGTCTGAATTCTTTGAACCTTTCAAAAGCTTCAAACTTGTGTTTCATTAGAAACACATATCCGTACCTAGATATATTATTGATAAAGATAATGAAGTAGACGTAGTTGCCTATAGCCGGCACATCAAATGGGTCGCACACATCCATATGTACTAGGGCAAGTAGGTCTGTGGCCCTTTCCCCATGTCCCATAAAAGGAAGCTTGGTCATTTTGCCTTGAAGGCATGATTCACAAACTGGATATGACTCGAAAGTCAACGGACTCAATTGCCCGGATTTCTTCAATTTGTTAACCTTGTCTTCCGCTATATGACCTACTAGCCTTAGGTGCCACAGATACTTATCATTTAGATTATCTCTAGACCTTTTAATTCCTATGGCATTCACATTTTGCTCAATATTAAATACAGATACATCAACATGTAGCTGATAGAGACCGTTAATAAGAAAACCATCTGTAACTTTATTATTTTCATAAAAAATATTACAATGGTCCTTATGAAAGCTAATCACATAGCCTTCTTGTGCTAAACATGAAACAGAAATCAAATTTTTGCTTGCTGCAGGCACATAATAACAATCTCTAAGAAATAAATCTAATACTAATGGTAATCGCAGAGGGTAGATTTCCACGGCCACAGCAACAACTCTTGCTCCATTCTCGATGCGTAGGATCATCTCTCCGTCCCTCAGCCTCCTACTCTTCTCAAGATCCTACATAGAAGTGCACAAATGAGCACTAGAACCAGAGTCAAGCACCCAACTGGATGCAGAAGAAATCGTAAGATTAGATTCTAAAATGAGCATACCTCCAGAAGGACCATCCTTCTTATTCTTCAGGGTAGCCAGGTACTGAGGACAGTTACACTTCCAATGGCCGTTTGATTGGCAGTGGAAATATTTTCCTTTATTAGCAGCCTTCTTCTTCGGTTCTGTCTTCTTCTTCTTGCCATCCATCTTCTACTTCTTCGCAGACTTCTTTTTCTTTTCAAAAGACTTTTTTTTGGAAGAAGTCCACTCCATAGTAAGAACTGAGCCTTTTGAACCCTTCATAGAAAGCTCAGCCATAACCAGCGTATTCATTAACTCGGCCAAGGTACACTGCATCTTATGCATATGAAAGTTCATGATGAACTGACCATATGCATTGGACAAGGACTGTAGGATCAAATCAATCTAAAAATCCTTGTCTAAGATGATATTGAGCTTCTCAAGCTCCTCAAGATCCTTGATCATTGTCAAACAATGATCTTGGACTGACTGCCCATCATGCATCTTGGTCTTAAAAAGTCTTTGACAGACTTGATACTTGGCTGCGTGACTCTGTTCACCAAACAACTCTTATAGGTGAGCCAACATTTGGTGGGTAGTCAAAATAGTTTCATGTTGGCGCTGCAAGTCATCAGACATTACACCCAATATGTAGTATCTTGCTTTGTTATCATCATCCATCCACCTTTTCAGAGACGCTCTCTGTTGAGCAGTCGGACGTGCTGGTATGGCAGGTGGGTCCTGGTCCAAGACATGAGTCAATTTTTTGAAATCCAAAATAATTCTGTAGTTCCTCAACTAGTCCTTGAAATTGGATCCAGTCAATCTGTGGTTGTCTAGTATTTTGGTCAGGGGGTTTGAGGCAGACATGTTTCCTATAGAGAGTCAAAAGTTTCTAGTTAGATATTGTAATTAGACTTAATCAATTTATTTAGGGGTTTTATTTTTAAATAAATTAGGCTCTCACTATTTTCTCAGATCTCTACACTCCCTTGATAGAGATGTGAAAATCTCCGTGATCTATGATTTTTAGTGGGTGGTGCGGTCTCACCAACTGGCTCATCACCTCACCTAACAGTTATTGGTGATGGGTCAACCGATGAGTGGACAACTCTTGTCCAATGATTCTCTAATCATGGTGCACCCAAAACTTGTTTCTGATTCGTGAAGCTCATCGTGCCCGGGATATTGCTCCAATCCTTAGTTAAGTCAAATCCACCATTTGCACGAACTAGATTCTTTATTGGGTCCCTCATCGTATCCGAAATATTGAGCCCAACCCATCCTCTAATTCATAACATCCAATGCCTAATGGACATGGTTGCGTCTTCCCGATGTAACTGAGCCATTGTAACCAGCTGAGAACAATCAATCCCAGGAAGGGCCCGCACATCCACAATGGTGGAAGACCTAGACTTAATATTTTTTTAGGAAAATTTGATTTAGATCTCATTAAACTTGACTTGACATAGTCATAACAATTATGACTAACCTAGTGGCATGGGTTAGCTCGAATTGTTAGTCACCTCTAATCAGAATTGAGTCGACACATATGACCAAATAAGTGAGACCGGTGGGAGGGATATGCCATTAACTCGACAAGAATGCATTCGAGTCGAGTAGCTCCTAATTAAAAATCAGTCGATCGCATCTGCCCAACTTACCTTAGACACCAAATTATCGAACCAGAACTAATTGGGTTAGCTTACAATCCAGGCTCTAATCTCTGAGCCAAATTAGGTCTTAACTTGATCGAGTCACATCTAAATGTGATTCGACCTTGACCCAGACTTAATCCTATTAGGCTGGTCAATTATTAGCTTTCATGATCCCACCTAACCAACTCTTGAATTGGTTTGATCAATCGCTAGACCTAATTGAGCTACCCAAGTTCGAACCCAATTTTATGAAAATATCTTAGATCTGAAATTCTCAATTTTAGATCTAACTTAATTTCATAAGCTTAATTCATTAATTAAGTTTGGGTTCATAAACAAAGTATGTAAAATAAATCCTAGGATTTCAGGATCTAGGGTTTTACAAAAAAATAAGTTTTGATTTCTGATTAAGGATGAACGCGCGGTAACCCTACACATCATATGAACACCCCATTAAATGGAAAGAGAGGGTCTTAAAACTCTAGTTTGTTCTTATGACCTGATGGCCATGAAGAACACCTTAATCAAAAATATAAATTTAACTATAAAACTTGTTAGATCGAAATTAACATATCACATATACAATTTAAGATCTAACTAATACATGCTTTGCATACATCTCATATATCAAAAATTAATCTAATTAACATGCTTTCAGATATGATACATCACATGTAATATCTAAAAAATAGAATTTAAATTAAACTATTCAAAACAAAAACTATTCTAGACAAGTTACTAGAACAATTCTACAACTAGTCTAGGCATGCAACAGATCAATTTTATGAAATAATTAAAATTTTATTTTCTATTTTCTGATCAGATTATAATAATTATAACATCAAAAAAATAGAAAATAAATTATATTTAATTCATATTTTAATCTCATTAAAATATAAAACTTAAGACTATTCATGGATTCAATTAATCCTAGTCTAGTTATGCATCTCATGCATGTTAGATATTTTTAGATTTAATTTTAAATATTTTAATTTTAGATCCTATCATATCTAATATGATATCTGAAATCATTTAATATCAAATAAATTAAAATTAAAATTAGATCTCAAATAGATCTGAAATAGAGCTAACAATCTGCTCTGATACCACTTGAAGGAAAAATCGGCTTTTTCCTGTGTAGGATCTTCCAGATTTCATCAAATCTGGGGTAGAATAAATTAAAAATTTTTATCCTATGCTATTTTAGATCTAATATCTATTAGATTTTATTTTATTATCTGATATTTAAAATCTAAAATTAAATCTAAAAGTATGAGAAATATAGACATACCTCAAGGGTAATCTAACTACCCTGTAGATGATCGCAGCACTGCCTGAGGTTCTGATGTAGCCACCCAAGCGCCTGGCCTCTACCAGTATCTAATCAAGTAGGATCTAGAATGTCTTCTCCTCATAATTCTATGCTCCAAAAATTAAATCATTATCTGATTTGGAAGTACTTCAGAACTCCTTCTGAAGTTGGAGCAGCAGCCTGTCGAAGATGTCCTGCAGCCTTCTGTTCCAGGCATCACCACGCCTTGTACCTTTGCCAGATGAACGTCCAACTTCTTGGATGTGAAGAGGGGAGAAAGAAGAGCAGGGAGGATGTGGAGAAGAGGGGAGGGGGTAGCAGCTAATGGGTTTTTTGCATAAAACAAGTTCTATCTCAAAACCCTAGGTGCAGCAGGGTTTATGTAGATCCTGTATGCTGCGCAATGCCACATCATTCAACCAATCAAAAAATTTTAATAAATTTTGAAAAAATTTTGATTGGTGGATTGATGTCATCTGATCACATCAGATAAAAATCTCCATGCTCTCTCCTATGTTGGCACCAACATTGGATAAGCACAAATAAGGTGGTGCCAAAGAGTCTAAGTTTATCAGGACTCTTTGGTTCTTATCCATTTGGGGTGCCCACTTAAATCCAATTGAGCTCACACCATAATCTGATTATGGTGCCCAATTTGAAGTGGTTTGGATATGTGGACACTCCATAAAAATTCTTCAATAAATTCTCTTCATTTTAAGACCCATATGTCAACTTTTGACAGATATTCTAAAATGAAATTGGCAGGTGCTAGAAATTAGCAGGTGTTGTCTTAAATTCATCTCATGAATTAAGACAAGCCTTTTCTGAGCTGGACAAGCTTTAATTAGATTGAGAAAAACCTTTCCAAGGTTCTCTGGATGAGCCAGATCATATTTGGCTCAGTAGAGACAGAAAAGATTACACGAGGAGAAAGTTAGGCTCAATCGAATGCTAGCATGATTTCCTTGAACCTAATTGGATCGTATCCAAATCAATTGGGGTAGCCCAATTGATGACATCTAGACCCTAATCCTTATTTGTGTGACCCAGTTAGGTTCAATTCTGTATGGTAATGAGACATGTCATGATCTCATCATCGACATCATCGAAACTCTTTTCGATGGACTAGAACTCTTCTGATTCAGACAATTAGAATGATCGATCATCAAAATCATTCTAATTACTCTCAAAATCCACCAGTGACACCTAGCAGTATATGGTGGCAACCCATCAGAATTGAAGATGAATCTCTTGGTGCAGCTACCTGTGTGATTGAGTTCCTCTATCATGAGTCCCTATCAAATTACGGTTAAGGTGAACTCGTCAAACCCAACATCAGTCATATGAATCAATCGATCGATCTGAGTCTGATGTAAAATCTAATGAAAAACTTTTTTCCATTATTTCACTCTACCATGACCATGGGCTTAAGGACTCGATCTTTCGATCACCATAGGACTACTCCTCTCATCTACCGAGGTTGATAGATCCCATCTTGGTGCGATCTGGTTCCTACAATGGATATGCTACAGCCAACATACACCTCAGGATTTCGAATGGCTAGAAGATCGAGTTATGGTGTTGTCAAACTATAACATACTCAAGGTGAACAATCGATGCACCTCATGTCAAAGAACTAGACACACAACTGCAGCATGAGCTAGTCATCGATGAGAAGATAAACTTTTTTATGACTGCTCGAGGTGGTCACGCTCAGTACTCTCGTTCTCAATGAATACCTGTACTCTCACTTTGATGTCTCCATACTGTAGACTCAAGACTCATCTACCCTAAGAAAATGATCGTACACCAATCTTTCGGATCGATCACCATCCTTGTGATGATCCTATGGTCAGGAGCAGTTTATGAGTTAGTTATGTAAATTCATGCCTTAAATTTTCAACTCTTGAAAATATAAATTTACATTCCCACTAACTCAAAGGATGTATCACAGATACAATGTATACAATATGATAGAAGAATAACCCTTTTATTCATTTATAATCAAAATTATGAATTTGCTTTTAGATTTGTACAGGAATATGTCAGCCGATCTGGCATCTAGGGCACACATCTAACAGATCCGCACTTGATTGATACACATTGATTCCATCTCAGATTTCATGGCTTTCAGCCATCTGACTGAGTCTCTACTCATGACAGCTTCCGAATAGATCAGTGGATCATCATCCTGAATGATGTTGATCATATTATCATCAAATCTTAGAGATGCATGATGCACTCTATCTAATCTTCAGAGAGGAGGTATGTATTGTGGATGTACCTCATCTTTAGGTACTTCTGATTGAGGATCTTCTTATGGTCTAACCACTGATATTTTTGGATCGATTTATAGATCATGAACTTCAGTAAGTTCAATATTCCTTCCACTGCCTCCTTCTTGGATGAGTTTATCTTCCAAGAAAGTGGCATACCTATTAACAAACATCTTTTGTTTAGTAGGTGGTAGAAGTAGTATTCATTAGTTTTTTTAAGATACCCTACAAACCTACACTTATCTAATCTAGCACTAAGCTTATGTCCAAAAATATTTCTGACATAAGCAGGACAGCCCCAAGTCTTAAGATGTTTAAGATTAGGCTTTTTTTCTTTCCATATCTCATATGGTGTGCTTGCAACAAACTTTGAAGGCATCCGGTTTAATATGTATGTGGCAGTCTCTAGGACATTATCTCTAGAAAGATTTTAGAAGATTAGTGAAGCACATTATGGACTGCACCATATCCATCAAAGTGCGATTCCTCCTTTCTACTACACCATTTAACTGGAGTGTATAAGGAGGGATCCATTCAGAGATAATACCTTTACTTTTAAGATGATCAAAAAATTTACTGGATAAGTATTCTCCTCCTCGATCAGATTGAAGAACCTCGATACTTTTTTCAATTTATTTCTCGATCATACATTGATACTCTTTGAACTTATCCAAGGCTTCAAATTTATGTTTCATAAGATACACATATCCGAACCTTGATAAATCTTTTGTAAATGTGATAAAATAGGAGTATCCTTCTTTGGCTTGAGTTGTCATTGATCCACATACATCTGTATGTACTAGAGCTAACAACTCATTCATCCTCTCTTTATATCCAGAAAATAGAGTCTTGGTCATCTTACCCATGAGACAAGATTTATAGATTTCCAATGATTCATAATCATATGGGTCAAAAAAATTTTTTTATATAACTTGTTAATCCTTGACTCACTAATATGACCAAGGTAACAATGCTAGAGATATGTGACAATCATATCTTCTCTCTTTCTTTTCATAAATATTTTCATTGAGTGCATGAATTAAAAGATTGTGATCAATATAACTACTGCCATAATATTCATTAGAAAAAAAAATGGAGCATATATTTTCCATTAGCCTTATTTCATAATCTTATTTTTATAATAAAAGTATAGAAATAATATTTTTAATGATCTTTGGTATGTAATAACAGTCTTTTAATTCTAAAATTTTGCCCGAAAGCAAATTAAGCATACAGATTTTCACAACTACTGTGCTAATGGACTCTCCACTTGCACCATAGAGCTCGAGGTCACCTCTTTTCAGACTCTTATTATTCTGTAATCACTGTAATAAATTTAAATATAAGATCTATAGGTGGTATCTAATATCCAAGTATTAGAGTTTGACCCACTCAATGAAAAATAGGTTTGTATCATATACACACCTTCTGGTGCTATACTTGCACCCTACTTCAAATTTACAAGATTATTCTTGCAATTATACTTTCAATGTCCAAACTTATCAGAAAATAAATAGCTAATATTCATATAGACATCTTTTGCCATCTCATTATTACTAACCATCCCAAGGTCAGGAATATCCAGAACATTGAAGTTCTTTTCCAAAACGAACCTTATTTGCAAGTTTCTCAACTAATCCACAGAGTTGGATCGGTCAATATACTTTTATTTATGGTGTTATACAGTGAAAATAAAGAAGCCATAATATAGACTTAAATCTGCATAAATAAAAAATAATAGTATAAGCAGACCACTCATATTTAACATGAATAACTAGATGAGGACTGTTAAACTACTTATGTCTCTCACTATTTTATCGGATACCATAGTCCGCTCCTATGGTAAATAAAAAATTTTAATTTGATTTTTTAATGGGGTTGAGACCCTAATCCCTCAATGAAGCCTTGTGGATATCATAACAAACTATAGTATTTTTAGTTAAATCAGACCCTTCATTTCTATACAGTCGTATCTAAAAAATACTATCCTTGTGGATATCACAATAAAGCAATATATCCAAATATGCCGTAAAGCATATAATATGCACCCAAACAAAACCATATCAATCTCCATAGCAAACCTTATGGATATCACAACAAACTTACTATAATTTTTGATAGGATATTAACTAGACATGAAAGAACGCAAATGTAGTGTTCTAAATACTGAGCTACCTTCATTCAAGATTCGAGCTAATCCAATTGGCTAGAAAAGTGTTAAGATTATTGGAGATCCTCCTGTTGCTTTTCTTAGATACCAATAAAATTGACCAGGTTAGCAACAGAACTAATTAAATAACCATCGCACTTGAAACACTCCTTAGACACCAATTGATTAATTGATTCAAGAAATAGGTCAGCTACTGATTCATAGCACTATGATTTAATATAATTTTTATGAGGGCTTTAATGGTCTCATGCACATCCTAATTCAATCACAATGATGCACTATTATAGTTATATCTTAATAATCATAACAACTGATCATGGCATCTATTCATATCTCTAAGATATGAAATCATAATCATTCAATATGATTATAACTAAGTGTTGGGTATAAAATACCCCCAGCTGAAGTTCGTAAAAGGCCGATCCTTCCAGGGCTCTTCCGGCTTCCGACCTTATGCGGCGTCTTTCGAAACTCCCTTGATTGTTCGAGCTTCCATAATACTATCCAGACTTCTCCAATAATGAACTCCTCTATTCATCTACCGAACTGCTCCAAATGCTCTCTGAGTTTCACTATCAACCGATTTTCTACAATGATCGACCATTCTCTGAATCTCTTCCTGACTTCTTCCAGCCACGATGGCTCTACTCCGAACTTCTATTGCAAGCGGACTTCATCCGACCTCCTACAAGAGCCGGACTCCATCCGAACTTCTACAGTAGATGGATCCCACACGAACTTCTACAATGGACGGACTCCACCAGTCAGATCTCTACTCCGAACTTCTTTCGGACTTCGTCAATGATCGAGCTTCTCCAGCAGCAGGACTTCTACAATAAGAAGTCTCCATCCGAGCTTCCATGGCAACCGATCTTCATCCAAACTTCTATAATAAGAAGTCTCCATCCGAGCTTCCACGGCAGTCGATCTTCATCCGAGCTTCTATAATAAGGAGTCTCCATCTGAGCTTCCACGATAACTGGTCTTCGTCCGAGCTTCTACAATAAGCGGCCTCCTTCCAGACTCCTACAAGAGTCGGACTCCGTTCGAACTTCTACAATAGAATTAAATCCCAGACTCCTCCAATGTTCGACCTTCCACAGTGTCCTCAAGACTCCTCTAGCGGATGAACCTCCACAACACCATCCGAACTCCACTATCGGTCGACCCTCTGTCGGATTCCTCATGAAATTGGACCTCTCTGACGGACAGTCCTCAGACGAGCTTCTACATCAAGCAAATTTTAGACGGACTTCTCTAGCAATCTGACTCCTGTCGGACTTCAACAGAAAGTCTCCGTCCTAGCTTCTACAGCAGATGACTTTCACCTGCAGCATCAGCATCCAAGGCACCCGACAACAGTGGACTCGTCAGCAACCTCAGAAACATCTGAGCCTCTCTTAGATTGCTGAGATAGAGAGCCAGTCCGCTCCATCAGACGTCCCAGTCGAGCTTCAACTGTCTGGCCCAAACTCTCCAGCAAGTCACGACAACGGACACCACTCCACTCTCTATAACAGATTCCACATGGCCCCACCACTCTCTGACAAGTCGCGACAATGGACACCACTTCACTCTCCATAACAAACTCCACGTGGACCTGAACGGCCCACTGACATCACTACTCTCCGTAATAAACTCCGCGTGGCCCCGAACAGCCCACTACCAGGCAATTACAGACGTCGCTGTCCATCAGTTACACTCTCTGTCTATAAAAGGGACCCCCAGATACATTCTTCTCTAAGCTCTAAACTCTATCTCGAAACTCTGCTAAAATCTCATTCGAGTGCTCCATTTCTGTTGAGGCAGAGAACTGACTTGAGTGTCGGAGGGTCTTACCGGAGCACCCCCAACTCCGATTTAGACTTTCCTTGCAGGTCCCGATGGCGGTCGCGATCCCCTCGACTCTAGTTTCTCCTGCATCGGCAAAATTCTGCACCAACAGAATTAGCACTAGAGGAAGGGCCTGTGTCTTCGCAGGACCCTTGTTCTTAAAAGAGTACTCAACGGGACTGTCTCCGGTCATCTTCTTAACATCTTCTTCTTCTTCTCTTGTCAGATCCCCACCTGATGCCTCCCCGAAAGGCATCCACCAGGTGATCTACGGCCTCCGTGGCTAGATCTCAGTAAGATCCGCAAGCTCTGACCTTGTTGGTGCAAAAATCTGCTTGCGCCGGAGAAGCTGGAGTCGGAGAAGCCGCGGTTGCCGCCGGGACCTGCAAGGGAAGTCTAAACCGGAGGTGGGGTTGCTCCGGTAAGACCCTCCGATGCTTAAGTCAGTTCTCTGCCTCAACAAGAATGGAGTGCTCGAACGAAGAATTCAGCAGAGTTTTGAGATAAGAGATGAGCTTAAAGAATAACGTATCTGGGTCTCCCTTTTATAGGCGGAGGAGGCAACAGATTGATGGCGATGTTTGTAACCGTCTGGTAGTGGGCCGCCCATGGTCAGGGGAATTGATTGCAAAGGATAGTGGAGTAGATGCGTGGCCATCACGTGGCTCGCCACGTGGAATCTGTTACGAGGGGTGGAGCAGCATCCGTTGTCGTGACTCGCCAGCGGATGGGAGAATCGCATGGAATCCGTCGCAGGAGGTGGAGCAGGTTCGTGGCCGTTATTGTGGCCTGCCAGGGGGTAGTGGAGCTGTGCAGAATCTGCCACAAGAAGTGGAGCAGGGTGGCGATGGTTACTGCGGCCTGTCAGGGAATGATGGATCTGCGCGGAGTCCGCCACAGGAAGTGGAGCAGGGTCGTGGCCGTTTTGGTGGCCTGCCAGGGGGTGCGGATCTATTGATTGAAGCTCGGCAGCGGCCGGAGCCCAGTTTCTGTAGAGGTCCGGGAGAGGTCCTCCTGGCGGTTGGGGTCGTGGGTGGAGCCCGACTTCCGGGGGAGTCCGGGCGGAACCCTCTCGGAGCTGAAGTTGCAGGTGGAGCCCGGCTCCCGTAGGAGTCCGGGCGGAGTACTCAGCAGCCGTTGTTGAGGACGGAGCCCGGCTCCCATAGGAGTCCGGGCGGAGTCTGCTTGCGGCTGCAGTCGTTGGCGTCGAGGATGAAGCCCGGCTCCCTTAAGAGTACGGGCGAAGTCCTCCTGCAATTAAAATTAAAGGCGAAGTCCGGCTCCCGTAGGAGTCCGGACGGGGCTTACCAGCGGTTGGTGCTGAGGACGAAGCCCGACTCTCGTAGGAGCCTGGTCGGAGCTGTGCTGTGGTTGGTGTCAGCGGTGGAGCCCGGCTCCCGTGGGAGTCCGGGCGGAGCTGTGCTGCAGTCGGCGGTGGAGCCCGGCTCCCATAGGAGTCCGGGCGGAGCTGTTCTACTGTCGATGGTGGAGCCCGGCTCCCGTAGGGGCCCGGGCGGAGCTGTGCTGCAATCAAAGTTAAGGGTGAAGTTCGGCTCTCGTAGGAGTCCGAATGGAGCTTACCAGCAGTTGATACTGAGAGCGGAGCCCGGCTCCCGTAGGAGTCCGGGTGGAGCTATTCTGATGTTGCGGCGGAGCCCGGCTCCCGTAGGAGTCCGAGCGGAGCTGTTCTGATGTTGCGGCAGAGCCCGACTCTCGTAGGAGTCCGGGTGGAGCTGTTCTGATGTTGCGGTGGAGCCCGGCTCCCATAGGAGTCCGGGTGAAGCTATTCTGATGTTGCGGCGGAGCCCGGCTCCCGTAGGAGTCCGGGTGGAGCTGTTCTGATGTTGCAGTAGAGCCCGGCTCCCGTAGAAGTCCGGGTGGAGCTGTTCTGATGTTGCGGTGGAGCCCGGCTCCCGTAGGAGTCCGGGTGGAGCTGTTCTGATGTTGCGGCGGAGCCCGACTCCCGTAGGAGTCCGGGCGGAGCTGTTCTGATGTTGCGGCAGAGCTCGGCTCCCGTAGGAGTCCGGGTGGAGCTGTTCTGATGTTGCGGTGATGGAGCCCGGCTCCCGTAGGAGTCCGGGCGGAGCTGTGCTGCTGTCGATCCCGCGAGGGTTTCGGCTGTGGGTATTTTATACCCAACACCAGTCCCCCTACTTTCGAGTTTGAATTTCAAACGAAGGAAGTACAGAGAGAGAGAGAGACACAGCCGGACCCGTCCCTTCGAATCCTGTGCACCACCACCTCCAGATATTTTGGCATTAAATGAGTGCGTGCCGGAGTCTTTTCGAATTGGAGCGGTACGAGGGGATGCTTCAAAAATCCCGCAGGTACACTGGCCTAGGTACGATGCAATTATGATCCTGCCAACTGTCAGCCGCTTTTAGCCGTCTGCCAGGGGGAGTGGGACACGTGTCGGATGTGGACTGGCCAGGGGGATTCGCGATCATTATGGCATCGGATCCCAGGGTCTATTTAAACCCGTCCTCCCCCCTTCAGGCATCCTACTCCATTTCTGAGTTTTCGCTGGTGTCTGTCTTCTCTTTGAGAGCCTTACTCTAGTGAACATCTTCTCGAGCCGTAGGCGCCTCCCGTTTCTCGTCCCCCAGGTCCCTCAGAGCAACATAGGTTAGTGCCAACCTTCTTCTCTCCGCCTAGGGGCTTCTCCTCTCTTCATTACTTTTGTGCCTCCCTCCGAGTTAGCCTTCGGCGTCTCGTTCCCCTTTCAGTTTGTCTTTTTAGGGTCCCTTAGGCTCTCCCTTCGAAACTGTTCAAAATGTCCTCTGACTCTTCTGCTCCCGGCAGTTCCGAGAGTTCCTCTGCTTCAAACCCTCAGGTCCCTGTCTCTGCGGACGAGCCCACGTCCGGGGCTGGGTCTCGCCCGGTTTTCGCACTGGGCACAATTCCATGCTCGTCGACTCCGGATGAACTCCTTCTGATAAGGGTTTGGTATGGGGTTCCTCCGGAGTACGACCTGGAGCTACCTGGCCCCTCTGATCGGGCCAGCGCTCCCCCACCCGGTCGCTTCTGTTTGTATCAGGAGGCATTCTGTGCCGGAGAAGCTGGAGTCGGGGAAGCCGCGGTCGCCGTCGGGACCTGCAAAAGAAGTCTAAACCGGTGGTGGGGTTGCTCCGGCAAGACCCTCCGACGCTCAAGTCAGTTCTCTGCCTCAACAAGAATGGAGTGCTCGAACGGAGAATTTAGCAGAGTTTTGAGATAAGAGATGAGCTTAAAGAATAACGTATCTGGGTCACCCTTTTATAGGCGGAGGAGGCAACGGATTGATGGCGATGTTTGTAACCGTCTGGTAGTGGGCCGCCCATGGTCAGGGGAATTAATTGCAAAGGATAGTGGAGTAGACGCGTGGCCATCACCGTGGCTCGCCACGTGGAATCTGTTACGAGGGGTGGAGCAGCGTCCGTTGTCGTGACTCACCAGCGGATGGGAGAATCGCATGGAATCCATCGCAGGAGGTGGAGCAGGTTCATGGCCGTTATTGTGGCCTGCCAGGGGGTAGTGGAGCTGTGCGAAATCTGCCAGAGGAAGTGGAGCAGGGTGGCGATGGTTACTGCAGCCTGTCAGGGAATGATGGAACTGCACGGAGTCCGCCACAAGAAGTGGAGCAGGGTCGTGGCCGTTTTGGTGGCCTGCCAGGGGGTGCGGATCTGTTGATTGAAGCTCGGCAGCGACCGAAGCCCAATTTCTGGTGGCCTGCCAGGAGTTCGGGCAGAGTCCTCAGCAGCCGTTGTTGAGGACGGAGCCCAGCTCCCATAGGAGTCCGGGTGGAGTCTGCTTGCGGTTGCAGTCGTTGGCGTCGAAGATGAAGCCGGGCTTCCTTAAGAGTACGGGCGAAGTCCTCCTGCAATTAAAATTAAAGGCGAAGTCCGGCTCTCGTAGGAGTCCGGACGGGGCTTACCAGCGGTTGGTGCTGAGGACGAAGCCCGACTCCCGTAGGAGCCCGGTCGGAGCTGTGCTGTGGTTGGTGTCGGCGGTGGAGCCCGGCTCCCGTGGGAGTCCGGGCGGAGCTGTGCTGCTGTCGGCGATGGAGCCCAGCTCCCATAGGAGTCCGAGCGGAGCTGTTCTGCTGTCGATGGCGGAGCCCGGCTCCCGTAGGGGCTCGGGCGGAGCTGTGCTGCAATCAAAGTTAAGGGTGAAGTCCGACTCTCGTAGGAGTCCGAATAGAGCTTACCAGCAGTTGATACTGAGAGCAGAGCCCGGCTCCCGTAGGAGTCCGGGTGGAGCTGTTCTGACGTTGCGGCGGAGCCCGGCTCCTGTAGGAGTCTGGGCGGAGCTGTTCTGATGTTGCGGTGGAGCCCGGCTCCCGTAGGAGTCCGGGTGGAGCTATTCTGATTTTGCGGCGGAACCCGGCTCCCGTAGGAGTCCGGGTGGAGCTGTTCTGATGTTGCGGCGGTGGACCCCAGCTCCCGTAGGAGTCCAGGCAGAGCTGTGCTGCTGTCGATCCCGCCGAGGGTTTCGACTGTGGGTATTTTATACCCAACACCAGTCCCCCTACTTTCAAGTTTGAATTTCAAACAAAGGAAGTACAGAGAGAGAGAGAGACACAGCCGGACCCGTCCCTTCGAATCCTGCGCACCGCCACCTCCAGATATTTTGGCATTAAATGAGTGCATGCCGGAGTCTTTTCGAATTGGAGTGGTACGAGGGGATGCTTCAAAAATCCCACAGGTACACTGGCCTAGGTACGGCGCAATTATGATCCTGCCAACCGCCAGCCGCTTTTAGCCGTCTGCCAAGGGGAGTGGGACACGTGTCGGATGTGGACTGGCCAGGGGGATTCGCGATCATTATGGCGCCGGATCCCAGGGTCCATTTAAACCCGTCCTCCCCCCTTCAGGCGTCCTACTCCATTTCTGAGTTTTCGCTGGTGTCTGTCTTCTCTTCAAGAGCCTTGCTCTAGTGAACGTCTTCTCGAGCCGTAGGTGCCTCCCATTTCTCATCCCCCAGGTCCCTCAGAGCAACATAGGTTAGTGCCAACCTTCTTCTCTCCGCCTAGGGGCTTCTCCTCTCTTCATTACTTTTGTGCCTCCCTCTGAGTTAGCCTTCGGCGTCTCATTCCCCTTTCGGTCTGTCTTTTTAGGGTCCCTTAGGCTCTCCCTCCGAAACTGTTCAAAATGTCCTCTGACTCTTCTGCTCCTGGCAGTTCCGAGAGTTCCTCTGTCTGTTACGAGGGGTGGAGCAGCGTCCGTTGTCGTGACTCGCCAGCGGATGGGAGAATCGCATGGAATCCGTCGCAGGAGGTGGAGCAGGTTCGTGGCCATTATTGTGGCCTACCAGGGGGTAGTGGAGCTGTGCGGAATCTGCCACAGGAAGTGGAGCAGGGTGGCGATGGTTACTGCGGCCTGTCAGGGAATGATGGAACTACGCGGAGTCTGCCACAGGAAGTGGAGCAGGGTCGTGGCCGTTTTGGTGGCCTGCCAGGGGGCGCGGATCTGTTGATTGAAGCTCGACAGCGGCCGGAGCCCGATTTCTGTAGAGGTCTGGGAGAGGTCCTCCTGGCAGTTGGGGGTCGTGGGTGGAGCCCGACTTCCGGGGGAGTCCGGGCGGAGCCCTCTCGGAGCTGAAGTTGCGGGCGGAGCCCGACTCCCGTAGGAGTCCGGGCGGAGTCCTCAGCAGCCATTGTTGAGGATGGAACCCGGCTCCCATAGGAGTCCGGGCGGAGTCTGCTTGCGGCTGCAGTCGTTGGCGTCGAAGATGAAGCCCGGCTCCCTTAAGAGTACGGGCGAAGTCCTCCAGCAATTAAAATTAAAGGCGAAGTCCGGCTCTCGTAGGAGTCCGGATGGGGCTTACCAGCGGTTGGTGCTGAGGACGAAGCCCGGCTCCCGTAGGAGCCCGGTCAGAGCTGTGCTATGGTTGGTGTTGGCGGTGGAGCCCGGCTCCCGTGGGAGTCCGGGCGGAGCTGTGCTGCTGTCGGTGGTGGAGCCCGGCTCCCATAGGAGTCCGGGCGGAGCTGTTCTGCTGTCGATGGCGGAGCCCGACTCCCGTAGGGGCCCGGGCGGAGCTGTGCTGCAATCAAAGTTAAGGGTGAAGTCCGGCTCTCGTAGGAGTCCGAATGGAGCTTACCAGCAGTTGATACTGAGAGCGGAGCCCGGCTCCCGTAGGAGTCCGGGTGGAGCTGTTCTGATGTTGCGGCGGAGCCCGGCTCCCGTAGGAGTCCGGGCGGAGCTGTTCTGATGTTGCGACGGAGCCCGGCTCCCGTAGGAGTCCGGGTGGAGCTGTTCTGATGTTGCGGCGGAGCCCGGCTCCCGTAAGAGTCCGGGTGGAGCTGTTCTGATGTTGCGGCGGAGCCCGACTCTCGTAGGAGTCCGGGTGGAGCTGTTCTGATGTTGCGGCGGTGGAGCCTGGCTCCCGTAGGAGTCCGGGCGGAGCTGTGCTGCTGTCGATCCCGCCGAGGGTTTCGGCTGTGGGTATTTTATACCCAACACCAGTCCCCTACTTTCGAGTTTGAATTTCAAATGAAGGAAGTACAAAGAGAGAGAGAGACACAGCCAGACCCGTCCCTTCGAATCCTGCGCACC